>NC_057805.1:326878767-327178767 GCF_018294505.1 Triticum aestivum
GCGGGCAGGGCGCGGCGGCGTACGGGCCGGGAGGGCCCGCGGCGGGCCTGGCGGGCCGGCGAGGTGGAGGTGGCCGGGGCGCTGACGTGGCGGCCTCCGGTTCGCCGGGCGCGGCGGCGGGGAGGTGTCCGGTGGCGGCGGACACGTCCGGTGGCTGCGGGGGGAGTTTTCTAGGGTTTGGACTGCGAATGATTTCGGGAGGACTCACATATAAATAGGTAGAGGGAGCTAGGAGGCTCCAAATGAGGTGCGGTTTTCGCCCACATGATCATGATCGAACGACCTAGAGCATGGAAGAGAGTTTGGTGGGTTTTGGGCTGTTTAGGGAGGTTTTTTTGCTGCAACACACAGAAGGCATCTGCGGTTACCCGGTTAACCGTTGGAGTACCAAACGACCTCCAAATGGAACGAAACTTGACCGGTGGTCTACCGGTGGTATACCAAGGCCACTTGACAAGCCTCGGTCCATTCCGAGAACGTTCAACACCCGCTCACGAAAAGAAACAAGAGGGGTGCGCCGGAGGAGATGGGAGCGCCGGATTGCAAAACGGACAACGGGGAAAAAATGCTCGGATGGCTGAGACGAACACGTATGCAAATGCAATGCACATGATGCCATGATATGAGATGCCTGACATGAACAAAATGCAAAATGACAAACAAAACCCGACCACGAAGGGAATATCATAACACATAGCCGGAAATGGCAAGAGTTGGAGTTACAAATATGGAAAGTTACATGCGGGGTGTTATAGTAGGGAAGCAGAGACACCCACGTCCAATCAACCGTCACGCGTCAACCGAGGCCGCAGGCTTTGGGGGCCCGGGGTAGTCCAAACTTGACCCTTGGCTTCGCCACGAAGCCAAGCCCGAGCGCACCTTGGGCCCGGGGGCTACTATCGGCGTTCTGGGAACGGGGGTCCCCAGACTTGCCTGCCTGCGGCCCACAACATGGCTAAGCCAGCAGGCCCTACGGCCCATCTTCATCAACAAGGCATCCAAGACCCTCGCGAGGGTCCGATCCTCGCGAGGCAGACGATGCAAGACCTCCTCTGGAGTGGCCTAGCCGGGAAAGCTCACGAGGAGGGGAGATATCAAGGCAGGGAAAACCTCACGAGGCCCTCGTGACGTGAGCCGTGACGAACGGCACCAGGCGGGCGCCAGCGCGCACAGCGTCCTTGTTTCTTCTTTTGTGCTAAGGAGGCCAGCGCAGGCGAAGAGTACCGAGGCATCAACGTCCTTTGCCGTCCGCCGTTCATGCCTTTGCCGTCCGCCGTGGCAGACGGCAAAATAGATGATTCCTGTAGTGACATCTGCCGTGACAATTCCACGACAGTTGGCGCCCACCGTGGGGCCAGCGCATGGTGGATTTGAGTTCTTGAAGGGCAGCTTCGAAGGGCTCAAGGGATACGCTGTGGGTCGGATGACCAAGAGTCGTCGCGGCAAGCTCTACATAGACGATGCAACCTGGGGCCCTGACGCCGGCTCAATCGAGTACGGGTACCGGGTCCCCTTCGGCAGAATCCACGTCTTCATTGGCAAGATTGGTGAGCCGGGCCCTGAGCCGGATCTCTGCACCGATCTCATCGAGACGGCTCAACGTGCACGACCCACCCGGGCTCTACCTGCCTTGAAGCATGCTTTCGTGGGATGTGTCCATGGAGGACTCTGTGAAGGATCTGGATCTGGTGATGAGACAGCCGCCGGCTCTGATGGCGAGTCGGCTACGGATGAGTCAAACTCGTTATATCAACTTCAGGATGGCAGGCTCAGGGGCGGTTCCGATGGCGACAGCATTCCGGACCCCTTTGAGCCGCTGAGCCGGGTTGGAATCTTCATGGCCGGCGCACAACCTGTTCAAAACCCCGCCGCCGGGTCAGGAAGCCCTGTGCCCTCGCCGGCTCAGGTGTTGATGGATCTCACAGACAAGATGACGGTCCTGTTGACTGCTACGGTTGCCCCGGCGAATCAGGTTCAGCATGACGCGGAGGTGGCACAGTTAAAGTTGGACCTAGCAAAAGCCAAGGAGGATCTGGCGGCAGAAGGGATCAGGATGGCTGCAGAGAGGGCGGCTCTCGACGCCCAGACTCAGCTGATTCAGGCACAATCTTTCCGGCTCACGATGGATCAAAACGCGTCCAATGAGGTCATGAGAAGGAGGCATCAAAAGGCCCAATCTCGGCTCCCTCCGGTTTACGATCCTCGAAACCTCTTCAACACGCCTGGTGCGGGGCCTAGTAACCCGCCAGAGATCATAGCGCCCGGGGCTGGAACGCCAATTCAGCCCCAAGTGATGGGGCCTCCCCGGGTGAACCCTGCCCCGCCTCAGTACGTGCCAATACCCCCGGGTCATTATGCCAACCCGTTGGAAAACATGGTCGCCGTGGCGGCGCGACTGGCGGCTCTCCCAATTGATGGTGACTCTCCAACGGCGGTCGAAACCCGCCGGGTCAGAGAACTCCTTCAGACGGCTCTGGCGCAGCAAGAGGCATATTCTTATAGCCGGGATAGGATTCATTCAACCCCTCGTCCAGGCCAGAGCCTGAGTTATAGCAGGCACATGGTTTCAGGGACTGGCTCAAGCAATGTCCGACGCCATGACTTGCCTCCTGGCCACGGCCCGGCTCATAATGGAGCCTTTCACGCGGTAGACCAAGACAGAGCACGGCAAGAGGCAGAGCAGGTGCCTCAGTTGACGGCTTACCAACCACCCCCGGCTTATCCGACGGCTTCCGTCGACGTGGGTATACCTACGAGGACCGGAGGTGTCTCTTGTCTGGTGCCGGCTCTCCGCAATGAACGTCTGCCCAAGGATTTCAAAGGGCCTAGGAAGGTGCCTAATTACACGGCTGATTTACAACCCGGAGCCTAGATTGAGAGTTATGAGATGGCCATGGAGTTGCTGGAGGTCAGCAAAGCGGCAATGGCCAAGTACTTCACCATGATGTTAGATGGGACTGCCCGCACTTGGCTGAAAGGGCTGCCGCCGAATTCCATCGGGTCTTGGGCTGAGCTGAAAGCCCGGTTCATCCAAAACTTCAAAGATACCTGTAGGCAGTCTATGTCAATTGTGGATTTGACCAACTGTAAACAGCAGGAGGGTGAGTCCACAACCCATTGGGTTCGCCGGGTCAAAGAGATAATACATTCATCTGATAAGATGGATGCCGGTTCGGCAGTCCTAATGTTGGAGCAGAATTGTCGTTTCCTTCCCCTGAAGATGAAACTCGGGCGGCTCAAACGCGATTGTAATGATATGGGTACGCTGATGGCGGCTCTCGTCAAGTACGCTGACTCTGATAGTACCAAGGACCCCGCGTCAGATGATGAAAAGGGAAAGAAGAACGGCAATGGCAAGGGTCCTCAGCATAACCCGGCGAACCAAGGAGGTAGCAAGCGTAAGGCTGATGGCAGCATGGAGTTTGTGGCTAACACCAGCTCACAGGGTTACAACCAGCGACGTAAGGGGAGGCCACCTCCCCGAGCCGGCGGGTCAGGCCCGATGCTGGAGCAGTTGTTGAATGAGCCTTGTCCAAGGCATGGCTCTAGGGAGAAGCCAGCTACTCATTTATGGAAAGATTGCGCAATCATGAAGGCCTTTAAGAACTCCAATGCCTTTAATGGCAACAATGGCTCGGGCGGCGGCTCAGGTGCCGGCGGCTTTCATGGCCCGGGCGGCGGCTCAAATTCTAATCCTCAGAATGTTCAAGGGGGCTTTAATCAGCAGTCCGGCCAAGGTCATCAACAGCAGCAGGGGGATACCATACCAATCCAAAGCAGCTCAATAGTGGACAGTATCATGTGTTTACCACCAGTCTGTGCAAGCGAGATCAGAAGCTTCATAAGAGGGTTGTGAACGCTGTTGAGCCGGCGGTTCCACGCTATTTAAGATGGTCTGAGCAGCCTATTGTGTGGAGTAGGGAGGATCACCCTCCCCGGGTTGATAATCCGGGTCACCTGGCCCTGGTGGTGGGAGGATATAAGTTCACTAAGGTGCTCATGGATGGAGGCAGCAGCATCAACATCCTCTATTATGAGACCTTCCGTCGTATGGGGTTGATTGATAAGAATCTCAGCCAGTCCAATACTGTTTTCCATGGCGTGGTGCCTGGTAAGTCGGCGTATCCAGTGGGTAAGATTGAGCTGGAAGTGGCTTTTGGAGATGAGTACAACTACAGGGTGGAGAAATTAACCTTTGAGGTGGTTAAGATAAGAAGTCCATATCATGCTATATTTGGGCGGCCGGCTTACACCAAGTTCATGGCACGGCTGTGTTACGTGTATTTGCAGCTCAAGATGCCGGGTCACAATGGGACCATTACGGTTCATGGCAGCCGCAAGATAGCCTTGGAGTGTGAGGAAGGCGACGCGGCTTATGCAGAATCTGTTTGTGCAACAGAGGAGTTGAAGTTTTACAAGGATAATGTTGACCCAACAGATATGACATCTCTGAAAAAGCCGACCACGGAGCATGAGCCGGCAATGAAATTTAAGTCAGCTGATGAGACTAAACTTGTTGATTTTGTTCCAGGTGACTCATCTCAGCAGTTTAGCATCAGTGCCAATCTGGATCCAAAATAGGAAAGCACGCTCATCGAGTTCATCCGTGAGAATAGGGACATTTTTGCATGGAAACCTTCTGACATGCCAGGTGTACCTAGAGAACTCGCTGAGCACACTCTCAATATTGATCCGAAATTTAAGCCGGGCAGGCAATTCCTTTAGCGGTTTAATGAGGAGAGGCGGAAAGCCATTGGTGAGGAGGTGGCCCGGCTTTTGGCGGTCGGGTTTATTGTCAAAGTCTTTCATCCAGAATGGTTAGCTAACCCGGTGCTCGTGCTCAAGAAGAATGGCACCTGGCGGATGTGTGTGGACTACATGGACTTAAACAAGGCATGTCCGGCTGATCCTTTTGCTCTCCCCCGTATTGATCAAATCATTGATGCTACGGCGGGTTGTGAGCGCTTAAGTTTCTTGGATGCTTATTCTGGATACCATCAGATTAAAATGGCAGTTAAGGACCAGGAGAAGACGGCGTTCATCACTCCCTTTGGAGCCTTCTGTTATGTGTCTATGCCTTTTGGACTCAAGAGTGCACATGCGACTTATCAGCGTTGTGTGCAGAATTGTCTTCATAACCAGATTGGGCGCAATGTTCATGCCTATGTGGATGATATTGTGGTTAAGTCCAGGGAGAAGGAGACTCTGGTAGATGACCTTAGAGAAACCTTCGATAATCTCCGGGTTTACAAGATGATGCTTAACCCGGCCAAGTGCGTTTTTGGTGTTCCCGCAGGCAAGCTCTTGGGTTTCCTGGTTTCTAACAGAGGCATTGAAGCTAACCCAGAAAAAATCAAGGCAATCACCTCTGCTAAGCCGGCGTGTATAAACGACGTCCAGCGTCTGGCAGGCCGCATTGCTGCTTTGAGCTGGTTTATAAGCCGTTTGGGTGAAAAGGCCATGCCACTGTACCAGTTGATGAAGAAAACTGATGACTTTATCTGGAATGATGCTGCTAATGCTGCCTTTGAGGATTTGAAGAGACAGTTGGCTGAGCCCCCAGTCCTTGCGGCTCCGGTTGATAAGGAGCCCTTATTACTGTATGTAGCTGCTAACACGCGAGCCGTCAGTGTGGCTGTGGTGGTGGAGCGCAAGGAAGAGGGTAAGGAGTATCCGGTTCAGCGGCCGGTTTACTACGTCAGTGACGTGCTCATCGAGTCCAAACAACGGTATCCACATTGGCAGAAGCTTGTTTATGGTGTGTTCATGGCAAGCCGGAAGCTTAAGCATTATTTCAGGGTCACCCCATCACTGTGGTTAGTTCTGCTCCCCTTGGAGATATCATCCAAAACAGAGAAGCCACAGGAAGAGTGGCTAAGTGGGCTATAGAGCTTGGGCCTCATGGTCTGAAATACGTACCACGCACCGCTGTTAAATCTCAAGCTTTGGTGGATTTCATCAACGATTGGACAGAGCTACAGGTGCCTGAAGAAAAGCCGGATAATACATATTGGACTATTCACTTTGATGGGTCTAGGCAATTGGAGGGCTCGGGGGCTGGAGTTGTATTGGCTTCCCCTAAAGGTGACAAGTTTCATTATGTGCTACGGTTGATGTTTCCTTGTACTAACAATGCGGCTGAGTACGAGGCCTTGCTCCATGGTCTTCGGATGGCTAAGGAGATGAGCTTGAGCCGGGTAAGGTGCTTCGGCGACTCAGACTTAGTGGCTCAACAAGTATCAGGCAAGTGGGATTCCAAGGACCCTCTCATGGCGGCTTATCGCCGTGAAGTTGATGCCATTGCTGGACACTTTCAGGGTTACCAAGTAGAGCACATCGATCGCAGGAAGAACGAGGCGGCTGATGCATTAAGCCGGCTGGGCTCTCAGCGAAAGCCGGTGCCGCCTAATACTTTCTTGGACATCTTACATAACCCTTCTGTTAAGTTACCTACAGAGGAAGACTTGGCTGTCCCTGACCCGGAGGCACAGTTGGTGGCGGCTCTCCACATCACCCCAGACTGGACAGTACCATATTTGGCTTACATGACCCGGGGAGAGTTGCCTGAGGATGAAACTTTGGCCAGACAAATAACCCGGCGGTCTAAGTCAATGATAATTATCAATGGTGAGCTACATCGCCGCAGTGTCACTGGAACTTTCCAGCGTTGTGTTTCCCCTGAGGAAGGCCAAGATATTTTGCGTGAGATTCACGAGGGGGATTGTGGCCATCATGCCGGCTCAAAATCTCTTGTGGCCAAGGCTTTTCGTCATGGTTTTTATTGGCTGACGGCTCATGCTGATGCGGAGGACTTGGTCAGTAGATGTGACGGTTGTCAGAGGTTCTCGCGACGGGCTCATGTGCCGGCTCAGGAGCTGAGGATGATTCCAATTACTTGGCCATTTGCGGTCTGGGGGCTTGATATGGTTGGGCCTTTTAAAAGATCCAAGGATAAGAAGACCCACCTCTTGGTGGCAGTTGACAAGTTCACAAAGTGGGTTGAGGCAGAGCCCGTTAGCAAGTGTGACGCAGCCACGGCGGTTCAGTTCATGAAAAGGGTGATATTTCGCTTTGGCTTTCCACACAGCATTATAACTGACAATGGGACCAATCTGTCTAAAGGCGCCATGGAGGAGTTTTGTCAACGAGAGCATATTCGACTTGATGTTTCATCAGTGGCTCACCCTCAATCCAATGGTCAAGCTGAGAGAGCTAATCAGGAGATCTTGAAGGGCATCAAGCCCCGGCTTTTGGTCCCTTTGCAACGGACGCCGGGTTGTTGGGTGGAGGAGTTACCCTCCGTGTTATGGAGCATCAATACTACTCCTAACAGGTCTACGGGTTACACGCCTTTCTTCATGGTTTATGGAGCGGAAGCAGTCCTCCCCAGTGACATCCGTCATGACTCGCCTCGAGTGGCGGCTTATGTTGAGGCGGATAATGAGCGGGCGCGCCAAGATGCTCTTGACTTGTTGGACGAACAGCGTGATGTGGCAGCAGCTCGCTCGGCGATTTACCAACAAGACCTGCGCCGTTATCACAGCCGCCGGGTTAAGTCCCGGGTCTTCCAGGAAGGTGATCTGGTGCTCCGGCTCATCCAAGATCAAACAGATGCACAAGTTATCCCCGCCTTGGGAAGGGCCCTTTGTGGTCAGCAAGAACTTGCACAACGGGTCATACTACCTTATCGACGTTCGGGAGCACAAAGATTCACGCAAGTCGGAGGAAGAGACCCGTCGGCCGTGGAACATAGCTCAGCTTCGGCCTTATTACACTTGAGCCACCGGCTCTCATAATGTACATATTTCTATAGCCATGTATATATTATGATAAATAATAAAGCAGGACCTCTGTCCTTTTCTCCTCCAAAGGTAAACGTGTTATTTCCATTACAACATCACATGGTCACTTGGAGGTGGATCCGGCTTATGATCATATTCGAATATAGCCGTAAACAATATGATCACTTGGGGGCTTCCTGTTCAAACATAGGTCGTATTCGAACCAAAGAGAACATAGCTGTCGATACCTACTTGATTGGCAAATTGCCGAGCTCATTGGGGAGTTTTCTTTGATCATATTTGAATCATAGCTCGACCCCCTTTGGGAACCGACGTGGATCGTATTCGAATCAGCGTCGTTAAACAACTCTTAAGGTCATTTGGGGGCTTCCTGTTCAAACATGGGTCGTATTCGAACCAAAGAGAACATAGCTGTCGGTACCCTCTTGATCGGCATCGCCAAAGCCACTGGGGGCTATATGATCGCATTCGAATCTTAGCTTAACCCCTTTGGGACGGTTCTCTGGTCGTATTCGAACCGGAAGCCCCTAAGTTTTGATCTTCTGACTTACAACAAGTTCTTTTGGTCACATCCACAGTGTGCAAGGGCGGCTTTTACTTCGCCGACTTAATTTTGATTCACAACGTTGATAACACATAGTAAGTATTCTTGATGCTGGTAAACCGGAGTTGAGATCTTCACCTCATTATTCGGGTTACATAAACCGGAAGTATACTTGAAGTCTTGTAAGTATGCTATTATGGTTACATCAAAGATATAATTGAGGGTCAGTCTTTGGTGACTTTTGTTCATATTCCGGGTTATATATATAAGGTCTATGATTCTCAGTGCGGTAAGCCGCCTAGAGACTTGTGATTTGTTTTCTATGCAGGATGGTTAAATACAGCTATTCGAGCTTAAGGAAAATAACTGATCACTTATAACCCGGAGGAATAAGAAGAAGCAGCTTCAATGGAGTTAAGCATTCAACATGTGCATGATGGCACGACAAAATTAAGTGTTTGTCCTACTCTATTACAAGACTCCCCGAGTCCAAAAGGTGAGGCATTGTTTTAAAGGTGTAACCATGAGCCGCCTAAAAGTCAAGGTGCTTGCTGAGTTCGAAGCTTCCGGCTCATCCCTCTCCGCTCCTCCGGCTGATTCCATGACCTGGAAGGTTGATGATTTCCAGTCAATGCCGCTCAAAGCTTCAAATTGAGCCTCGTCATCAATTAACCCGGCCGGGTCAACTTCTGGGGCGAAGGTATGCTTACGAGTCGGAGGGATCAAGCTGATGGCTTCATAACGCGGAGTAGGGATCCTCTGATTGTCCGCGTCGTAGCCCGGCTGATACTTGGTAAGGTCGGTGTCATTCCCAATCAGGGTGGCCACCGGGCGCACGCTCTTCACACAGGCAGCAAAGTCTTTTTGGTCAAAGGGGGTGCCGTCTTCCTTCAGGCTGGGGTATCCAAGAGCGATCTCGGCCGGGTCTAGCTCCGGGAGGAAAGCCTTGGCCCGGCTCAGAGCAGCTATGGCTCCGGCTCTTGCAGAGGCCCGTCGTAGCTCTTGGAAGCGCTGAGGAAGAACGGCAAGCCGCCGGAGTACGTCCGCCAGGTGAGTCGGAACCTCATTGGACAGGGCCACAACGGCTAAAGCACGCTGTGACCCGGTGTAGAGTTGCTCCACCAAGGTGTACACGACCTTCAACTTGGTCAGGATATTCTGATTGAGGTTGGAGCTTCTGGGACCTATTTAACAAAGTCAGGGGAGTTGAATGACAATGGTGGGACTTATAGGACATAAAGACTATAAACTTGTTAAAAGGCTAGCAGAATGACTCACCGAAGATTGCAGAGACCATCTGTGATACATGGCATTGTAAGCCGGAAAGTTCGGCGGTTTTCTTCGTCAGAGCAGCTTCCGCTTTTTCGGCCCGGCTGAGCAAGGCGGTTCTCTCCTCAGCCCAAGTCTTCCTCTCTGTTTCAAATTTTTTCTTCAGCTTTTCCTGTGCAGCAACACTGAACTCAAACTTGGCATTGGCCTTCCGGGTCTCAGTTTCCTGAGTCTTCAGGCGGTTCTTCAGCTCAGAGATTTCAGCTTCAAATTTTTTGCTGGCAGCCTGTACAAATTCCGAGTTATAGTATGAGTAATTATTATGCAACATCAAAGTCCCAAGCACTTTGCAAGCAAAGACACTTGGCACTTGGGGGCTAATGTAAGCTGAAAGATTCTATTTGTAATTGCTGGTTCATGAAGGTAAGCCGGAAGTTAAGTCTACAACATATTCTATCATAAGTAATAGACTTGGGGGCTAGCATAGTAAGACTGACTATGGAGTAAGCAAGAGGGTTGTACCTTAGATTTTTGCTGGATCTGCTTCACCATATCAATCTCCAGGTCCCGGCTATTGTGCACTTGACCAATGTAACCAGAAACAATGTCTCCAATGCTCAAGTTAGCATAATCAGTAATCTCCAGTCTAGCCCGGCGGCGCTCTAGCAGCTCTTCCTTGGCAGAGCATCTGGCCAGCACAGTGGGTCTTCCCGGCTCAACGTATTCAGTCCGGGTAATCACCACATCCGGGTCATCGGCCGGTTGAGCTGAGCTGGGGATCTCCGGGTTAGCAGAAGTCTCTATGACTGGCTCGTCGGTTGGAGTGGTGGCTTCAGGAGCAGAGGCAGATGGCGGCTCTTGAGCTGAAGCCTCCGGTTCAGTCAGGACAGGTTCTTAGACTAGTTTATTCTTCTTCGCCCTCTTGCTGAGCTTTGCTTGAGCACCGAAAGGACAAAAGGTTAGTACAAAAGCATGAGTAAAGATAAAGCACAACATAAGATGATCATCATTACCCGGGAGCGGTCTTGAAAGCTGGCAGGTTAGATTGCATAGAGTCACCAGAGGAAGGTGAAGTTTCCTGATAATTTGAATCAGACGAATTGAGCGGTTGACGAGTGACGCCTGCTAAAGGATGAAAAGGGTATAAGTTGGAGATAACCTTGGTCCGGCGTTTCCTTGATGCTTCAGGTAAGCCGGAGGGGAAGTTTGTATCCTTGTTGGCCCGGGTTTGTCTCCGGCTCTCATGAATCTGTTACTTCAAAAGAAATTGAGGATCTTGATAAGCTAAAGGATGTGAAAATCTTACTTTCCGGGTTACTCTTCGGACTTTCAGCCTTGGCAAGGGCTCCGAGTCGGAGGAAAGTATAGTTACCTCTTTAGTCACCGGGTTACTCGCTCCGGTATCATCCTACGGATAATCAAGTCAATAAGGTGGTTAAAAAATACGAAAAGCAGAAACAAAAGAAGAGCCTAAAGAATCAAGGGTTACCTCTGACTCGGAGCTATCATCCAACTGAAGCAGCTCTAAGGCGGTAGGCTTGCTTCCCTTTTTGCGGGGAGCGGCTCTCCTGGCGGCTTTCTTAGCCTTTCTGGCTTTTTTAGCCGCCTCATGGTCATACTTGACCTTCCAGAACTTATCATTAGCCTGAAAAATACAACAAAGACTTCTTAAGGTTCAGATGAAAACTATCCAAAGGGAAAGTAAGGTGCTCAAGTCAGTGGCTTACCGCTGGAGCCGGGTTAGCTTTGCAGAAGGGGTTTAAGCCTGTCCTCCCACAGTCGGCTAAGCTCTCATTCAAGAGAGACTTGGTCATGTCTTCCACGACGTCCTCAGGAAGATCGTTGGGGCTGTGCCGCAGAGGGTCATCCTTCCGGCCCATGTAATCACACATTAAGCCGGGGCAGCGGCTCAAGGGGATCACCCGCCAAGAGATCCAGACCCGGACCAGATCAATGCCGTTGAGGCCATTTCCCAGGAGAGCCTTAATCTTATTG
This sequence comes from Triticum aestivum, assembly GCF_018294505.1. NCBI lineage: Eukaryota > Viridiplantae > Streptophyta > Magnoliopsida > Poales > Poaceae > Triticum > Triticum aestivum. The sequence continues at coordinate 326,890,378 of NC_057805.1, forward strand.
ATGGTGGGGATCAGAGGTTGACGCTCAGCTTGAGATAGTTTGTCTGGCAGGGGGTGATTTGGCTCCAGACGCAGGGCACGAAAGCCGGGCAGAGGGCTCTCGTCAGCCGGAGAAGTATCCTGGCAGTAGAACCATGTCTGGTTCCAGTCCTTTGGATGGCTTGGCGGCTCAGCATAAGGAAAGAGGCAATCTCTCCGTCGTTGAATGGAGATTCCACCAAGTTCCAAGCTCGGCCCGTTGGCGCACTCGTTCTGGCGGTTCAGATAAAATAGCTCCCTAAAGAGCAGTAGGCTGGGCTCTTCTCCAAGATATACTTCGCAGAATACTTGAAAGTTGCAAATATTTGACACGGAATTGGGTCCTATGTCTTGCGGCCGCAGATCGAAGAAGTTCAGAACATCTCTAAAGAATTTTGAGCCGGGAGGTGCGAAGCCCCGGCTCATGTGATCAGCAAATATCACACCTCTCCATCTCTTGGTTGAGGTCTCTCTTCCGACGGGTTAGGGGCACGATAGGACATGACCTCCTTTTTCGGCAGATAACCCGTCTTCACGAAATCCGCTAAGGTTTCATCAGTAACATTGGATTTCATCCAGTTGCACGTGATGGGTGCCTTGGGAGCTTTGGGTGGCATTGTGAAAGATGAAGCCTATGACAAAAAGGAAATGTCCGGTTCAATTATAAGCCGGAAGAAGTTTACAGTTCAACACTCAAAATGGCGGCTTATGAAGGGGCCTAATGACATATGGCTCGGGTTATCTAAGCCGCTGTGGGCATCGTGAGTAATTCAAGTTGTCTACAATTTTATCATAAATGAGTCGGAAATTTTACAGCGCGTGGCCTCTTTTAAGCCGGAGATATGAGCCGCCATAGCTAAACAGATGCAATTTGTGACTAAGTGTGGCGCAAACAAGTTTCACAGATCACGGTAATTATTCTGGATCAAACGATCGACCGGAAAGGGAAAATTTCTAGACCTAGAACAGACACAGATGAAGTTCATAGGTTCGAACGGAGCCTCTGTGCAATGAAAAGGGATCTATGTACATTTGGAACGGGTGTGAAACAGCTACCGCAGCAGTTCTGTACTGTCTAAAGATCAAGAAAGGGTGGTAATAGTGGAATCTATCAAGAGTTCGTGACGAACGGCGACGAACACCGACGAACTCGAAGATCACTAATGCAGATCTGAGGAACATGGAGGAGAAAGCTTACAGATGCGGAGTTACTGCGGAGGTTCGTCGCATTTTTCTGGTCACGTCAGGTTGATGCAGCGGCCCGAGTTGGTGAAGACGAGGAGATCCGCGGTGGCGACAGTGGAGCTCGAGCGGCAGTACAGTAGCGAGAGGAGGAAGACGATGGAAGCGACAAGTGAATGAAGGCTCATGGGCCGGGCTTATTTATAAGGTGCGGCTAGTAAGTGGGCGCGAGAAACGAGGAGGCCACGACGTGATTATCGTGCCATGAAAATGCCTCGATTTTCGGGATAGCCATTAAAGATGAGATCCGTTGGGATATGGTGGAATAAAAAATGAACTTAATGGAAGATGACGTCATGGCGGGTTACCAGGAATCCAGAAGATGACGTCACGACGGGTTATAACTTTCGCACGAATATAAGCCGGAAGATTTTCTTTCTTTCAAAGGAATTGAAGATTGACATGAACTGGTTCAAATCAATCTGGGGCCTAATGTTGAGGATATAACCATTAGAGTCACCCGCCCAGGAGGGGCCGGGTTACTCATAATGGACATCACGCGAAGCCCTGTACCAAACTTGAAGACGGCTGGTCCATAATGGGCTTAAGACCTGGAGGCGGCTTAAGGCCCGTAGTTATAAACCGCCGTTATGGCAAGACTTGTAGTACAAGGCAAGAGTAGTTAAGAGTCCGAGCCGGGCACTGTTATAAGCCGGTCGAGACTCTGAGAGCCACCGGGCGTCAACCTCTCTATATAAAGGGACGACCCGGCGGCGGCTTAAGGACAGGAAAGATCAAATCGATAACCAGGCAGGGCGGTTTAGCTCCTGGTCGTCGAAACCCTAAGCAATACAACCTCAACTCGACGTAGGCTTTTACCTTCACCGTAAGGGGCCGAACCAGTATAACCCTCGTGTTCCTTGTCCCGTTTAACCCCTTTAAGCTTCCTAGTTGCGATGGCTCCACGACTAAGTCCTTGCACTAGGACATCTGCCGTGACAATTCCACGACACAAGGCGAACTGTCAAGGGGGTCCCATAAATCACCCAACCGTGTAAGGAACGCAAACTCAAGGAACATAATACCGGTATGACAGAAACTAGGGCGGCAAGAGTGGAACAAAACACCAGGCATAAGGCCGAGCCTTCCACCCTTTACCAAAATATATAAATGCATTAATTAAATAAGAGATATTGTGATATCCCAACATATCCATGTTCCGACATGGAACAAACTTCAACTTCACCTACAACTAGCAACGCTATAAGAAGGGCTGAGCAAAAAGCGGTAACATAGCCAAACAACGGTTTGCTAGGAAAGGATGGTTAGAGGCTGACATGGCAATATGGGAGGCATGATATAGCAAGTGGTAGGTAGCGCGGCATGGCAATAGAGCGAACAACTAGCAAAGCAAAGATAGAAGTGATTTCGAGGGTATGGTCATCTTGCCTGCAAGGTTCTCAGAGTTGTCGAAAGCTTGATCCTCGTAAGCGTACTCAACAGGTTCCTCGTTCACGAACTCGTCTCCTGACTCTACCCAAGATAAGAACACAAGCAACGGAACCACAATCAATCACGAGAAATGCACAAGCAGCATGATGCAAAACATGTATGATATGAGAGATATGATATCCGATGCATATGCGTGCTCCGGAAGGAAAATGATGAACAAGGCAGTAACTTGGAAAACCAAGCATGCCACTGTAAATATGAGATGATTTCGGTCGAAATCGATATAAAGATCACCGGAAACGGATGCACGGTTTGCAAATGGCAAGCAAAACAAGAATGACACGAATCTGCGATTAACAGCATGATAGCACTTAGAATGCAACAAGTAACAATGCTACAGCACTCCAACATAGCAACAAAGCATATGGCAGTAATCTACAGGAGATGCTTGACAAAAGATGAACACTGAGCTACGGCTAGATCACAACATAACTAGCTCAAACAAGCATGGAAAAAGTGCAAAAGATAACAGGTTCACAGACTTGGTGAAAATTACTGGACATGCCTGAAACAGCATCAGGTAGCAATGTTCAGAGCACGAAATCAACATGCTACAGGAACTTAACATAGCAAAACAAGGCATGGCAGTATTCTACTAAATGCATATGACAAAAGTCCCTTACTGACCATAAGCCAAAAAGGACCAGAAGATATGATGGCAACCATGTAAACATAGCAAGTTTCGTTAACAGGTTTCAGACTTAGCAGAAAACAGAGCATGGCAGAAACAATAATATGAAGGCATCTTGGTGAGCTTGATGCACTCACCACAAAGCAATGCATGACAAAACAAGCATACCTACAGCAAGATGGCATGTTTATGAAGCTATCCATGGCAAGAGCAAATACATAGCATGGATGGAACAACTACAACAAGCTTGGCAAAATTGAACAACATGTAAACAAACTGCCAGAAATATTTTATAGCAAAAGTAGAGCAATATTGAGTCATGCTATGGCACTCCATAATTGCAAACAATGGCAGGAATGGATCAATTACAACAATATCTACAAAACATCCTTACTGAACATCACCAAAAATAGCATGGATCTCTCTGTAGCATCAAGTTTACATGGCAACAAAATAATAGCAGTCACAGACGGAGAAATTACTAAGTCCCTGAAATCAGAAACATTACGGAGCCTAGTTTGCATGCTTGTGCTAGTCACAACAGAGACCACAAAAATACATGGCATACAATACTGGAAAGATGGCATGGCATAAAACAAAACACATGTAGAGCTCATGCCCATAAGATGCACAGATTAAATACAACAAAAATAAGAAAACTCCAAGTTCTGCTAAGTAACAGCAGATAACAGCAACTAGCACTCTTGCACCAGAGATTTGGGCATCAAGATGGACTCAAATGAACATGGTGCAATGGAACAAAACGAAGAGCATCACGAGGCGAACATTTCGATATAATACACGCGCGAAACGGAGCTATATGTAGAGAGTTATGTTGCTATGAACATGGGCAAATGACTTACAGAATTTTCGGGATACGGGAAAAGTCAACCTCGAGGTACTGTTCAGATCGGATCGGGCCCGATGGCACGGCTGTTCGAGCTCGCCGGAGCGAGGTAGGACGGCGGAGAGAGGAAGGAGGAGGCGGGCAGGGAGGGGCATGGAGACGCCGGGCAGGACGACGACGGGCGGCGCCGGCGGGCACCGAGGCGGCGGCGAGGTCGCGCGGGCCGGCGGGGGCTCGGGCGAGACGACGGCGGCGGGCACGGCGAGGCGACGCGGCGGCGCGGGCCCCGCGGGAGGCGCTCGGGGCGCGGAGGAGGCGCGGGCAGGGCGCGCGGCGGCGTTACGGGCCGGGAGGGCCCGCGGCGGGCCTGGCGGGCCGGCGCGGTGGAGGTGGCCGGGGCACTTGACGTGGCGGGCTCCGGTTCACCGGGCGCGGCGGCGGGGAGGTGTCCGGTGGCGGCGGACACGTCCGGTGGCGGCGGGGGGAGTTTTCTAGGGTTGGACTGCGAATGATTTCGGGAGGACTCACATATAAATAGGTAGAGGGAGCTAGGAGGCTCCAAATGAGGTGCGGTTTTCGCCCACATGATCGTGATCGAACGACCTAGAGCATGGAAGAGAGTTTGGTGGGTTTTGGGCTGTTTAGGAAGGGTTTTTTTTCTGCAACACACAGAAGGCATCTGCGGTTACCCGGTTAACCGTTGGAGTACCAAACGACGTCCAAATGGAACGAAACTTGACCGGTGGTCTACCGGTGGTATACCAAGGCCACTTGACAAGCCTCGGTCCATTCCGAGAACGTTCAACACCCGCTCACGAAAAGAAACAAGAGGGGTGCGCCGGAGGAGATGGGAGCGTCGGATTGCAAAACGGACAACGGGGAAAAAAATGCTCGGATGCCTGAGACGAACACGTATGCAAATGCAATGCACATGATGCCATGATATGAGATGCCTGACATGAACAAAATGCAAAACGACAAAAAAGCCCGACCACGAAGGGAATATCATAACACATAGCCGGAAATGGCAAGAGTTGGAGTTACAAATATGGAAAGTTACATGCGGGGTGTTATAGTAGGGAAGCAGAGACACCCACGTCCAATCAACCGCCACGCGTCAACCGAGGCCGCAGGCTTTGGGGGCCCGGGGTAGTCCAAACTTGACCCTTGGCTTCGCCACGAAGCCAAGCCCGAGCGCACCTTGGGCCCGGGGGCTACTATCGGCGTTCTGGGAATGGGGGTCCCCAGACTTGCCTGCCTGCGGCCCACAGCGTGGCTAAGCCAGCAGGCCGTACGGCCCATCTTCATCAACAAGGCATCCAAGACCCTCGCGAGGCAGACGACGCAAGACCTCCTCTGGAGTGGCCTAGAAAGGAAAGCTCACGAGGAGCGGAGATATCAAGGCAGGGAAAACCTCATGAGGTCCTCATGACGTGAGCCGTGACGAACGGCACCAGGCGGGCGCCAGCGCACACAGCGTCCTTGTTTCCTCTTTTGTGCTAAGGAGGCCAGCGCAGGCGAAGAGTACCGAGGCATCAGGCAAAGGTTGCTATATTGGTGCAACGAGACCAAGACCAGGAGGACGGCAAGACAGAGGTCATCGTGGAGCCCAAGGCAGCGTCACTACCAGAGCTTTTCGCAGGCGAAGACCGCTTTTGTCAGGATAGCTTGTACTAGCTGTCCCCCTTCAAATTTGCCCGCCGTTGTTGGCTCCCTTCCCGCTCGATATTTGGGAGGAGGACCAGGGCCTATATAAGTAGAGCTAGCCACCATAGTGGGGGATCTCATCTGGGCTTGATCCAACCCGATCGAGAGCCTAGCCAGAAGAACACCTCAACCTCAGGAGGCTGTTTTCCCCTTGTACTGTTCATCATCAGCCCATGAGGCAATCCACCACCACCACACTGGAGTAGGGTATTACACCACAACGGTGGCCCGAACTAGTATAAACCTCGTGTCTTTCTGTGTTGCGAGTTCGTCGAGTTCGTCCGTGAGATCTTAGCGAGCTAGAGCGTAGATCGGTAGGAGGGAAAGACTTCACGCGCACCCCAGTGTTCGAACCTTAAGGGTTTGCCAGAACCCCACATCCGACAAGCCATCTGTACCTTCGCGACCCCAGTGCTCGTCTTGACGAGCTGCTGGAGCCTGTAGCTGATGAACACTGCATGGCTGCCGCCGCAGCCGTGAAAGGTCAAGTGGAGGCCTTGCTGAAGAAGTTCCGTGGCTTCATCCTCGCGCCCTCGACCGGCGATGCCACCGATCCTGCGGCTCCACCTGGCGGTGCAGGTGAAGGCGACGCTACCAAGGGAGGAGCACCTTCTGCGGGTGATGGCGGTGTCCAGGGGTGACTTGCTTGCAGTTGCTTCCCTGTTTTATCCCTGCAACATGTATCATGCCTCGTGGAGGCGTTTAAACTCGTGCTTTGGTATTTGGGAGAACGATATGGCTTGTAATATTTGCATTGATATTTTTCGATTTTCTTCCTATTTGCTTTGTGTTCTACGTCGGCAGAGCCCGGCCCCGCGCATACCTCAACCGCCGTTGGGCCGACCGGAGACTAGGACGGACCAAGGAGTGAGGGGCTACGTGACCAGTTAGGCTCCTGAGTCGCGATGCTCAGGAGTCCCCCTTGACGCGCAAACAGCTTATAGGAAGAATATGCGAGGATAGGTTGATGTTCTACGTCGGCAGAGCCCGGCCCCGTGCATACCTCAACCGCCGTTGGGCCGACCGGAGACCAGGACGGACCAAGGAGTGAGGGGCTACGTGACCAGTTAGTCTCCTGAGTCGCGATGCTCAGGAGTCCCCCTTGACGTGCAAACAATCTCCATACCTGCCCTCGCCGAGGCTCCACTCGGGACGGGCGTGCGACGACCAGGTCCGGGAGACCTGGTTGGGTGGCGTCGCTTGGGCGTGACCCGAGCGCAACCCCCGTGCCCAGCCCCCTCGCGCGGCTCTCCCGAGGGGAGGCGTTGCGGTGAGGCCGGACACTGAGCTCTGGGGCTCCCTGAGGTTGGTACGGCCGTGAGGCCGCCCTCAGTTGTTTATCACCAGCGCGGAGCGTAGTGCGTCCGCTTGTGCACGGGCATAGCCACTCCTCCGCAATGTCGACGGCCAGTGCGGAGCATGGTGCTTCCACTTGTGCGTGGGAGGGGGACTCCCTACTGCGGAGAGCCCCCGGGGCGTGTACAGCCCCGCCCTGACACGTGGCTTGCACGGCAGGGCTAGACGAGGTGTATCTGGGCACTCGTGAGCCAGCGCGGGACTCACGAGGCCCTAACTCAAGGCAGGTTGCACCTGGTCTTGGTTCTGGTTCGCTGTGCTGGTCCTGCGAGGTGGTCAGACAACCTGCGCCGAACGAATCTCCTGAGGTTACCGCGTGAGGGGGCCAAGCACCAACGGCCCCAGGAGGTGACATGAATGGAGCCGGCCCGCCAGGCAGAGCTCAGCCATTGGATTTATCGATGTTGCAGGGACGGGCCCGAGCACAGACGTCGTGCCTAGCCTACTCACGCGAAGGATCCTGAAGAAAGACGTCCGGTGCGCGGCTCCCATGATGGGTGACGATCGAGCAGGTAATAGTCATAGATAAGTTAAGCATGGGAAGCAAACTAGCTCAGGTAAATGCAGGGAAGATACACGCCACTGGGTCAGGCCCGAGCGGCTTGGGGATGATGTAGCCAGAGGGGCGCCCCCAGCAAAGTAAGCTAAAGACATAAGAAAAAGGGGTACATGCCACAGGGACAGACCCACGCGGCCTGGGAACGATGCAGCCCGAGGGGCGCTCCCAGCTAAACAAACTTGGAAAATGTCACCTGGTTCTGTCGATGAAGGGGTGTCGGGGCAGCTGAAGGTAAGCAGCGAAGGAATTGCTCCTCATGAGCCACCGGGACCCTGAGCCTCGGGAGGCTCTAGGGGTCCAGGTGGTTCCCTGAGGACCGTCTCCATCTCCGTCAGCACAGCGTGGTGCCTGGCCTCCTGAGCCGCCAGAACGCGTCGCAAGTTGCGCTGATAGGCGGACGACACGCTCGGCAGGCCAAAAGGCATGCGAACGTAGTTGTGCGGTGGACCCTCGCAGCGGCCCACTCGCGAAGGCCAGAAGGGCTCCTGAGATGCGGCCCTGTTGAGCCCTGGGACGTCGATGCAGACGCGCAGCCCGGCATCCTCGTCTGGATGGGGTGCTGCGCTTCGTGAGCGGCGGTCGCCGCGCATGGCCCTTGCGTCTTGGAGCTCCTGAGTGGTCCTGGTGATGAACTCCTGAGCGGTGGGTGCTCCTTGCCCTGTGTTCTCCTGAGGGAAACGTGGCGTGAAGCACGCCTCCAAGTGGTGCCCGAGCGCCTCCCTCGTGATGTTGGCAAGGTCTGAGGCCCTCTAGAAGAGAGCCCCGAGCCCTGCCCGAGAAGGGCGCCGGGCGCGCCTTCCTATGCGATGGAGGGAGGCGCCCCTGGAGCGGGCGCTTATCCTGACGAGGTTCCAGTTGCGACGCCACCCTCCTGAGGTCCTGCACGGTGCAGCTGCTTCTTCTTCTTCGGGGTGGCCTCAGGAGGGCACTCGCCCTTGCTGTCGGGGTCGTCGATTGCTGCAGCTTGGAAGGCACGCTCAAGGGAGCACACCGCATCTCTTTCTTCGCATGGGACCGTGATGATTCCGCCGCTTCCTGGCATCTTGAGGACATTGTAGCCGTGATGGGTCACCGCCATGAACTTGACCAGTGCTGGATACCCGAGGATGGCATTGTACGGCAGACGGATGTGCGCGACGTTGAAGTTGATGAGTTCGGTGCGGTAGTTCTTGCGTTCCCCAAAGGTGACAGGGAGGCGGACCTGCCCTATCAGTGTGGTGGAGCCGTCGGTCACTCTTGAGAAAGGCTTGGTGGGCTAAAGCTGATCATATGGCACTTGGAGGTTGTCGAACGTGTCGACGGACAGGACGTTGAGCCCTGCGCCGCCATCGATGAGGGTCTTGGTGACTTGCACGTTGCTGATGACTGGGGAGCAAAGCATTGGGAGGGCGCCTGCGGTAGCCACACACTTAAGCTGATCCACCGAACTGAAGGTGATGGCGCACTTGGACCACCTGAGCGGGCGTGTGGCCTCAAGCTTGGGGTGGACTGCATTCACTTCACGAGCAAACTGTTTAAAGATACGCTAGGAGGCTGGGGCCTGAGCTCCGCCCAAGATGCAGGCGATAGCATGTGGCTCCTGAAAGCCCCCAGCCCCCTCGTCTTGATGGTGGTCGTCATTCCTTCTTGGTGATGGCGGAAGTGTTGGGAGGCCTGCGTTGCCCTGAGGACGATCCTCACGAGGCTTATCCCTCCAGGCGCCCTCGCGAGGCTGATCCAGCCAGCGGTCCTCACGAGGCTGGTTGTGCCACTCCTGGCGCGGGCCACGGTCGTCCCAGAGTCCGCCACCACGTCCTCCTCCTTGGCCGTAGCCCCGGTCGTTGCGCTCGGGGCGTTGACCGAAGCGTCCTTCTTGAATGGCTCTGAGCTCTTGACAGTCGCTGGTGTTGTGGGTATGCAAGTTGTAGAAGGCACAGAACGGTCGGCTGCTCTTGGATGACTCGGGCTGATCTCTGGCGCGCGTGGTGTCCGGCTCCGGTGCGAGCACGGCTGCTCCCTTGCGCTTTACGTCCTTGGCCTTGGCTTTCTTCTCCTCCGGGTCCATAGCCGGGAGCTCAAGGAGGGAGAGGCGCCCTTCCTCAGCTCTTGTGCACTTGGTCGCCAGGTTGAACAGCTCCAGGGATGTGCACAATTCCTCGTGGATAGCGAGCTCCTCCTTCATCTTGACGTCATGGACGCCATCGGAGAACGCGGAGATGATGGCCTCGTCCGTCACCTTGGGGATCTTGAGACGGACGTTGTTGAAGCACTGGATGTACTTCTGGAGGGTCTCTCCTGGTTGTTGCTTGACGCGGCGCAGGTCACCCGCGGCCGGCGGGCGGTCGCGAGTGCCCTGGAAGTTGGCAACAAAACGGTTGCGCATCTCGTCCCAGGAGGAGATCGAGTCTAGGGCAGATTCAGGAGCCACGAACGGGCGCCGTCCTTGAGTGCCATAGGGAACTAGTTCGCCATGACTTTCTCGTCGCCGTTGGCCGCCTCGATGCTCAGCTCGTAGAGCTGCAGGAACTCTGCGGGGTCGGGGGTGCCGTCGTCGCGAGGAGGCAGATCTGGCTTGAACTTGCCCGGTCAGGCGACGCTACGTAGCTCGGGGGTGAAGGCGCGGCAGACGGCCATGGTCACCGGGGCCCATCTTGGAGGTGGAGCTTGGTGTTGTCGCCCGCGCGCCGCGACGGGAAGCGGCGCGGGGCCCTACCGCGGCGGTGCGAGGAGTGGCGGAGCGTTCTCTTGCGGTCGAGGGACTTCTTGACAGCTTCTTTCTTCACGCGCGGGCCCCGGACGCGGTGGGTCGCGCCGTGGAGCCGCACGCCTTGGCGCCAGGGCGCCGTCTTGGTGCAGAGGTGGTGGAGGTGCTCCGTGAGCTACGTCGCCCGTAGCTGGCGGAGCGCGAGGCAGTGAGAGGGACGGCGCAGGGGAGCCCCCTGCGGCACGGACAAGCTCTGCGATGCGGCCGAGCCTGTCCTCGTAGAGGTCATCGACCGGACGGTAGCACAGGAGCTCATGGGCCATGAGGAGTGCGGCCCGTGCGCCCATGGGAGGGCGACGAGTGTGAGACGACGAACCGGCGGGAGTCGGCGATGGAGTGGTGGTGCGGCCGTCCTGCCGCACCGAGGGGTGCAGCGAGGACGCTTGGTGCCCGTTCCCCACCGGGTCGGTGGCAGCGTTGGCGGCAGGCGACGGAGAACGATGGGGTGGCCCGACGACAGGGGTCGTCTAAGCGACGCGGGTGGCGAGGGCAGCCCGACGCTCGGCGTGGACGCGGCGTGCATCCGTCATGGAGATGACGGAGCGACGGAACGCGGAGCGACGGAAGGGAAGTTTCGGCGTACCCCTACCTAGCGCGCCAAATGTCGGATCACGGGTTCTGGCAAAACCCTTAAGGTTCGAACTCTGGGGTGCGCGCGAAGTTCTTTCCCCCCTATCGATCCACGCCCTAGCTTGCTGAGATCTCGAGGACGAACTCAACGAACTCACAACACAAAAGACACAAGATTTATACTGGTTCGGGCCACCGTTGTGGTGTAATAGCCTACTCCAGTGTGGTGGTGGTGGATTGCCTCTTGGGCTGATGATGAACAGTACAAGGGGAAGAATAGCCTCCTGAGGTTGAGGTGTTCTTGTGCTTGGCGAACTTGGGTGTTTGGATTCGCTCAGCTCGGGCTTTCTTGTGAGTTCTGAACTCGATGCCCTCTACGGTGGTGGCTAGTTCTACTTATATAGGCCCTGGTCCTCTCCCCAAATATTGAGCGGGAAGGGAGCCAACAACGGCCAATTTGAAAGGGGACAGCTAGTACAGCTTATCCTGACAAAAGCGGTCTTCGCCTCCAAAAGGCTCTGGTGGTGACGCCGCCTTGGGCTCCATGGTGACCTCCGTCTTGCCGTCCTGCTGGTCTTGGTCTCGTTGCACCAATATGGAAACCTTTGCTTGACGCCTCGGTACTCTGCGCCTGCGCTTGCTTCCTTAGCACCAAAGGGGAAACAAGGACACTGCACGCGCTGGCGCCCGCCTGATCTTGATCGTCATGGCTCACGTCACGCAAACCTCGCGAGGCTTGCCCTGCCTTGATCTCTCCACTCCTCACGAGCCATCCTGGTGAGGCCGCTCCTGAGGAGGTCTTGTGTCGTCCGCCTCGCGAGGGTCTTGAATGCCTTGTTGATGAAGATGGGCCGTACAGGCCTGCTAGCGCAGCCATGCCGTGGGCCGCAGGCAGGCAAGTCTGGGAACCCCCGTTCCCAGAACGCCAACAGAGAATCACGTCTTTACATGCTATTGAAGCACGTGGAATCACGGCCGTGCTTGTATGGCATGTAGAACAGTGCGTTACAATGCCGAAGGCAGGACCGTGTGTCTGGTACGTGACAAGCCGTGCCTCTGCCATCACTTTGCTTCCTTGGTTTTGTCCGTGGGCGTTTCAGTAGAATCATCTGCAAAGCAAAGCCACGGCCTTGAATCTTCTAGTGACTTAATTGTCAATGTGCCCGTGGAAAATTTTGCCCTCGCGGAGGCAAGATGACTGTAGAACCTTGTTTCCGGCGTCGAACAGATTCTTCTATTGAATGTGTGCCGTAAATAATTAAAACACGGAGGGGCACTCCCGTGCCTAGTCTACGTGTTCAACCGTGCATCTCATACCTTGAAAGATGTGGCTCTATTTAATGTTTCAAGCAGCCACCTACCATTTACTTGTTACGAGTAGTAATTAACCCGGACCCTCGCGTCAAAAAAAGAGGTAATTAATCTGGACCTCTCCGCTCCCCGTCGTGGGTATTTAAGTCATTTCGTGGGTCGACAGGATGTAATCCATTTCTCCAGATCCACCTCAGCGAGCACTGGTCGTGGGCGGTGCCACCCCAGCAACGGAGGTGGAGATGGAAAGCGCTGCTCGTAGCATCAAGAGACCGAGAGTGGCGCCAACGGCGACGCCGCGTTCTGGTGGTGTGCTGGTGGTCGGAGGGGATGGAAGCGGCGACCGTGCTCCCTCTCGATCCGAGGAGGAAGAAGAGGGATGTCGTGCGGACCGCATCGGCGATCTCACCGACGCCGTCCTAGGTGAGATCATCTCTCGTCTCCCCATCAAGGAGGGCATCCGTACTCGAATCCTCGCTCGTCGGTGGCGTCCTTTATGGCCCACCGCTCCTCTGAATCTCGACTACCGCGAGATCCCTGTCTTTCATCTTTTTAACGATGGAGAAACAGTTCATATCGAGACCACGTCTAGGCTGTGCACCTTCACTGAGGAGCGCGTCCGTAAATGCTATTCCGGAACTCGACGCTCTCTAAAATGTTTTGCTGATGTTGTCAGTCTTCCGGAATGCATCCTGTCCAGTGATGCTAGCTCGGTTAGCCGCCTCTCTATCACGGCGTGCTACCTATAGTGCAGATCCTCCACCGTTGATGCCTGGCTCGAATCTTCAAAGCTCAACAATATCCAGGTTCTTGAGTTCTACTACCTGTTCCCAGGATTCCTAACGAAAGAGGTCACACTACTGGATGTATGCAATTCATGTACGCCCTCAGCCCCCGAGTCCGTGTTTCAGTTTTCCTCCTCACTGCACACCCTCGCCTTTGCTCTTTGCCAAATACCAGACAATTACGTAGGGACGCTTAAGCTACCACTGGTGAAAAGACTCTCGCTTGTGGAGGTTGATATATCATACGTCTCGCTGGAAAGCATAATCCACTCTAGTTGCCCTGCACTTGAGTACCTGCTCCTTGTTTGCAGTAGAGGAGGTCATCGGATCACAATAAACTCGTCTAACCTTGTAAGCATTGGTGTTCGTTGTGCACATGGCGAACTCATTATTGAGGATGCCCCTTTGCTTTGACGGTTGATCCACGATATTCAGGTCGACGACTCGGTGATAACCGTCGTCTCTACACCTAAACTGGAGACGCTAGGTCAATTTGTGTTTGTGAAAGTTAGTAAATTTATTGAGGTACTGACTTTCCACGATACTTTCAGCTGTACTTGTTCGGGTCTTTGTTTCTATTTAATCTGATGATCTATGTTTTATGCTTCACGGAGATGGATGACTTGGTGAAAATCGGTGTCTCTGCAACTGTACTGGATAAATTCACGGATTCTTGGGGTGTGTCATGCCTTGCGGTACTGAGTTCTCCTAATACTTGCAGCTGCAAACAAGTTTGGTGTGCTCCAAACTTTCTTATATTAGTTTTGTGATCCATCTTCTGTTAATTTTCATGAAGGGTTTGGGGGCATTCGGGCTAACACGATTGCAGCATTCTGTCAAGACCTTATTTATCCTCATGCCTTATATAGTCGACTTGGTTGTTCCCTTGTTGCAGTTGTTTCCAGATCTGGAGAACTTGTTTGTCCAGGTGATTATCTTCATAAATGTTTGTACTGTAGTACTCCTTCCGTCTCAAAAAGCTTGTGTTACATTTGACTGGAATCGTTACACCCGTATCTTGACAAGTGTATGACAAGCTTTTCGGGACGGAGTTGGTAGAATTAATTGTTTCAGTCGGTCTTTCGATGGGCTATCTCTTTTTATACATGTCAGGTATTTGCTACTTTCATGTATATTTTTCGGGAGGATGCATTCATCAAGGCGAAAAAGAACAAATGGCATGTTAAGCACGGGCAGTTTCTCAAACATCACGACATTTGCCTGAAGACAGTAATGCTGGAAGATTATGATACCTTGCCGAGTAACATTGAATTTGCAAGGTTCTTTGTTCTGAGTGCAAAGGAGCTTGACACCATCAGCATTAAGTTTCGCTCGCCTCCTACAGAGTTCACGGAAGCATTTTACAGAGAGCATCAAAGGGTTCTCAAAAAAGGCTTCTAAATGTGCTCGTCTTAGGTTATCATCAAGTTGCAGGCACGCTTTTCCGGAATTAGAAAGCAGAAGTGTCGAATATCTGGATTTGACGGATCCATTCAGATGTGCATGCTAAAAATAGGTCCTGAGTTGGTTGGTCAAGTTCTTGGGAGTTATTTGTTGTTGTGAACTTTTTGTGTTCGCGTTTTGTGTAAATCTTGTCAAACAACCGTTGTACTCTTTGCACTGTCTGTGGGCTTTGTTTGTCTTTGTGCTGTGTGCAGCCACGAAGGAGCTTCCAACTGATGAAATCAATCTACCTTCATGTCTTTCTATGTTTATGCTACTTTATGTCGTAGTCGCCAGTCATGTGGAAATGCGCCAATAAACGTGTGCCTATTTCTGTCTCTCCAATTGGCCATTACGTGCCTCATAGAGTAATCAGAAAGTGTTGACATCTGAATCCAATTCTGTTAGGTTTCCGTAATAAACGCACAAACATGACTCCGGGTAAGAACAAACCATGTCTCCATGGCAGTCACGTGCGTGCCTATCCTTCTGACCGAGTCCACCGACTCATTCGGAATACAAGCAGAAAACCTTTGTGCGTGACTGTGCATAATAGCATGCCATGCCTTTAAGAGCTTTATGTCCGTGCTTGTGACCCTTAACAATGAAACACAGATAGCCACGAACGTCCACGCCTTTTATATCGAATAATATATGTAACATCAAGAAAGAAGCGTGACGCGACTCAATACGGAACCGTGTCCGTAGGGAGTTCACGTCCGTGCGTTTAAATACAAGGAAATAAGCTTTTAAATACAACGTATCTCACATAGACTATTCCATGCCTCACAGAGTAAACGCCCGTGGCTGTGCGTAAGACAAAGGTTCAGCTCTGTGGGCTAAACGCCCGTCCATCTCCGTGAGCATGACTCTATGTAATACCATCGACCATGCCTTTTCAGCGCTTCAAAAACAACGTCTCTCGAATCTGCCACTCATTGCCTCACAAAGTAAATAGCGAGTGTTCATATTAGAACCCAGTTTTGTTCGGTTTGTGCAATAAATGCATGAACGTGACTCTGCCTAATACTAAAGTATGCCTCCATTGGCTTCTCGTCCATGCCTCTCCGTCTAAACGAGTCGACGGAATCATTAGGAAAACAGACACAAGTGAACATGACTCTATATAATACCACACGATGCCTTTGCAGATTTGACGCCTGTGCCTGTGACCCTTATCACTAAAACATAGAAAGTCACAAACGTACATAGCCGTGGCTGCAGAGACTTGAAGTTCGTTTAGCTAATGAAATATACGGCTTGCGCAATAAACGCATGAACATGACTCTACCTAATACTAAATTATGCCTCCATGGGCTTCTCGTCTGTGCCTCTCCGTCTAAATGAGTCAACGGAATCATTCGGAAAACAGATACAAGTGAACATGATTCTATATAATACCACACGATGTCTTTGTGGATTTGACGCCCGTGCCTGTGACCCTTATCACTGAATCACAGAAAGTCACAAACGTACATAGTCGTGGCTGCAGAGACTTCAAGCCCGTTTAGCTAATGAAATGTACAACTTGAGCAAAAGACCGTTTAGCCAGAGACCGAATGTCGGGTGGTTGGTGCGACATATGCCAAGGGATGGCTTATCATTGTGGGAGCCAATAAAACGTCGCCGGTGCCCGGAAACGGGATGAGGCGAAGACATGCACGCCGGCGAATCTTACCCAGGTTCGGGGCTCTCCGAGGAGATAACACCCCTAGTCCTGCTCTGCGGGGTCTCCGCATGATCACTAGATCGATAAAGGGTAGCTACAATCGCTCCTAGAGCTGTTGAGATCAAGGGAGAAGAAGAACAAGGCTAGCTCTTGCTTCTCTCTATCTATGGTGTGTATGCTATGAGTGGGTCGAACCTAGAAGCGAACTATGCTCAGTGGCCCACCCTTTGCATGGGTGCTCCGGGGGGTTTATATAGGCCTACCCCCCGGGGGTACAATGGTAATCCGACTGGGATCTGGTCCCAGCCGTCAGTGTCTACGCTCGCCGGCTTCTCCGCTGGCTGGTGGGTCCCGCCGGCTGCCGGCTACTTGGTCGACAGGCCGGTCCCACCGCCTAGGGTTTTGTCGGCGGCTGCTTACTGTAGCCGTGCCTCTGATGATGAGGGCTTTGTCGAGGTGAGCGTGGCTACAGTGGGCCGCCTCGGGGGCTATCACTGTAGCCCCACCTCGTCTTGTCTCCTTAATGGGGCTCCTGCTTCGAGGAAGGGAGTAGCCGGCTTCTGGAGGCCGGCTATACTCTTGGCCGACTAGGAAAAGCCGGGCCGCCTTCACGCCTCTCTCTGGCTGAAGGGGCCCGCAGTCCTTGGGCCGTACAGGAGTGGGTCGTGGACGACGTCGAGGCTAGCGTGGCTACAGTGCCGAGCCGCACGGGAGACGTCCCTCCCGTACGGCCTCCTGTAGCCATGCCCGCCTCGGGCTTCGGGGGTCATGGGCCGCACTGTGGCCACACCCGGTCACGTCGCCGTTATGGAGGCGTGGTTGTGATCTTGGCCGGCCCCTAGGAGTCGGCGTCCTTCCTGGTCGGCTTCTTGGAGTCGGCCACCCCGTAGTCGTCCAGGGGAGGAGTCGGTGAGGCTGGGTCGCCTTCCGGGAGTCGGCTTTAGTGATAGCCGGCCGGGGAAGGCGGCCCAAATGCTTGGAGTGCTTGAAGGCCCAAAGGCCTGATAAATTTTCTGAAGAGCCAGGGGTAGTCGGTTAGGCTACCCGTGGCCATTTACTCCGACAGTAGTCCCCGAAGCTGATTGGGCTTTGAGGTGGAGTGGGGTTCGAGAAGCTCGATCAGCTTCCTATCGTGACAAGCCGGCAGCTGGGAGCCGGCCTTGGTCAGGCGCGCCGCCTTAGTCGAATTCTTCTGGAGTCGGGGGGCGGGAACCCGCAGGTACGTGCACCGGGCCGCGGGCCGGCCTCGGGACGTTGGCGTGCCACGTGGCCGGAAAGCCTGCCAGCCCACGCGCGCGACGGGACGTCGCCGCAGGGAGGGGGCCCGCCACGTCCGCGCCCCGGCCCAGGCGCGGATCCTTTGTATCCCGAAACCGCCCGCACGTTCCGTGCAGCAGTTTCGGCTCGCACTTATGCGTAATAAACGCGAGACGTGGGGGGAGTGGGCGCAGTTAATCCCACGTCTCCCCCCCACGTCTGGCCTCTTCGGCCGCGTGAGGCTATAAGTAGGGGGAGGTGGAAGGCGGCAGGCCCTCGCACGCTCCTCCTACTTCCACCGTCTTCTTGCCTTGCTCGTTCTCGCGACAGCGCCTCGCCGCCGCGCTCTTCCTCCGCACGCTCCTCCGCCGCCGTGCTAGCTTCCGCTATGCCTCCCCACGTAGAGCAGCTTGGCGGGGATTGGGATGGCTCCATCGTCCATAACGACCACATCGACTTCCTCCGCGACACCCGGCGTCTGCCCAGCGCGGACAAAGTGGAGGTCCGCCTCGCGCCGGAGAAGGAAGTCAGGCCGGCGCCGCGGGAGGGCGAGCGAGTGGTCTTCCGCTCGCACTTCCTGCGCGGCTTCGGCCTGCCAGTGAGCGCCTTCTTCCGCTCCTGGCTGGAATTCTATCAGCTCCAGCCGCACCACCTCACCCCCAACGCGGTGGTGCTGCTGTCGGCCTTCGTCACCCTGTGCGAGGGCTATCTTGGCGTCCTCCCCACCCTCGAGCTCTGGGGGGAGTTCTTCCAGTCGAAGCTGGGCACGCGCGTGCGGGGCGTGCCGGCTCAGACCGGCGCCTTTATCGCGTCGCGGAGATCACGCGCCGACAACCCCTTCCCCATCATCACGCTGATCCAATCGGTGAAGAAGTGGCAGAAGTCATACTTCTACGTGCGGAGCATCGCTCCCCGGGGTGACTACCTCAACCTGCCGGCCTACGTAGCTGGCCCACCGGCGGGCAGGCTGCCCCAGTGGTCCTTCCGGGCCGTGACGCTGTCGCAGGGAGGAAACGCCGCCATCGCCTGCCTGCGGGTGATGGTCCAGTCGGAGGGCCTGACGGGGCCCGACCTCCTGGCCGCGTTCGTCAAGCGCCGGGTCCTTCCGCTCCAGAGCCGGCCTCATCTGATCTGTCAGATGAGCGGCCAGCTCGATCCGAGCCGGATGTGCACCAAGGAGATGCCGCAGCCCGACGCCGCCGACATGGTGAATTACCTCGCCAACTGCCAACTTTCCGAAGACTGGCAATTCGGCAAGGAGCCATACAGCCGTGCCAATCCTCCGCCTATGGTACGCTCCCCTCGTCTCTTTTTTTCTCTCTCTCTCTGAGCTTTGTCGCCGAGTTCCTCTGGGCCGACACTAACTCAGTCGGCTTGCTCTTTCGACAGAGTCCTCTGCTCCGGCCGGCCGGCGCGGCAGACGTGGAGTGCCGCTTCGTCCCCGACCGGACCAAACATGACCAGGAGGACCCCGACCTGGGGGCGGCCCATATGGAGGATGCCGTCGAGCCGGCCGGCGGCCAAGCCGGCGGCGAACCCGGCGGCTCCGGGTTCCCCACTACCTTCGACGACTGGCCGGACGAGGACGAAGCCGAAGTTGTCCCGCATCGCCAGCCGGCATCCGGACGCGGCGCGGGCTCCTCCGGCGCGCAGCCTGCTCGGGGTAGAGGTCAGAAACGTCGCGCCACCCAGGGCATGTTCGGTAGCCGGACGAAGAAGCCCAGGGGTGGGGCGGCGGCCACCAGGCGGGAAGAGGCGGCCGCGAAGGCGGCTCGCTTCCGCAAAGTGGTGAAGCAGCCGCAGACTGTGTCGGCGTAAGTTCTCTCTTTCTATGTACTATCCTTCTTTCTTTCCTTTGGTGGTTCTTGAATCTTCGTCTTCTTTTTCAATGGTCAGAGCTCCGCTATCGCTTGAGCGGGCGGCCGCCGGCTCCGTCGTCGAGTCGCCAGGGGGCTGTGGGAGCACCACCCGCCATGTAGATCCCCGCGCCGCCCTCCTGGAGGCGACGGAAAGGAACGCGCGGGAGGTGCAGGAGGAGCAGGAAGCGCGGGAGGTGGAGGCACGGAGGGCAGCCGCCGCCCAGGCAGCTCGGGAGGAGGAGGCGGCGAAGGCGCTCGCCGAGGCCGCAGCCAAGGCCCAGGCAGAGGCCGAGGCCGAAGCGGCGGCAGGGGAGGCTTTGATGGTCACCCCCCTGCGCACCATGGCGCCCGAGGACGTGGATCCCTCGCCAGGGGGAACCAGCGGTTCCCAGCCGGGGCTGGGAGGAAGCAGCGACGACGTCGTCATCCTGGGGGAGGCGCCGGGCGGAGGGACAGCCGTGGTGAACGTCGCTGCACAAGATGTCCGGACCCGGCTCCAAAGCCAAGCCGCGGCGCTGAGGCAGTTCACCGACGAATTCCTCGCAACGCGGGCAGCCATCCGGGTTAGTATCCTCATCTTGCTCTTTCTTGATCTTGATTTCTCTCGTGGGGGCGCGTCAGCGCACCCACTGGGTGTAGTCCCCGAGTTCCGAGTCAGCTGCTGAGCAGGCGGCTTGGAACTTCTTAGAGATTTTGTCTTTGCTGCTTTTGTTCTCACTTCGGTCTTCTGTCCGTCTTGCAGGACTACCACAACCTCCGAGCAGCCGCCTTCAACTCCCAGGCTCGGGAGCTGACTCAGAAGACCGCCGATCTTACTGAGAGCCGAGGTATGTGACTTGATCTTTATCTCATGTGGGGGCGCGTCAGCGCACCCACTCGGTGTAGTCCCCGAGATTCGGGCCGACTGCTGAGCAGTCGGCTCGGATCTTCCTTGATCATTCCTTATTGTTCTTCTTCTTCTTCTATCTCTGCAGCTGCCAACGCCAGTCTGAGGGCACAGCTGGGGGAATCCCAGACTGCTCTTCGTGCCAAGGACGCAGAGCTCGCCGCCTTGGTGCAGGAGCGCGACCGCCTGGTCAAGAAGCTGGCCGACCAGGAGGAAGGCCACAAGGCTGCGCTGAAGGCTGCGCAGGATCGCGAAGCCACCCTCCAGGCCGAGTTCGAGACGGAGGCGGCCGGCTGGGCAGAGGCCAGGCAGACTCTGGTCTCCGGCTATGGCCAGATTGAGGACCTGGTTGACGGTAAGTCGTCTACCCCTTCATCCTTTCTTGCCATCTGCCACTTCGGCTTGTTTTTCTGATTTTGGTGCTCTTCTTTTCTTTTCTTCTTCACGCAGAGTACTTCCCTGGCTATTCAACTGCCGCCAACCAGGCCATCGAAGCCCGTCGCCAGGCGAAGAGGCAAGCCGGCTTCGAGATCTCGCCAACCGCCGGCCGCTCGCTGGAGGAGCAGCTCCTGGCGATCCAGGCTCGCATCCAGCCGGCTCACAGGTTGCTCCGCCGGCTTCAGCGTGCCGGGTCGCAGGTCTTGGCCGCCCTCTGGCCCGGTCAAGTGGTCCCTCGCACCCCCAGTCGGACCGCCGACTGGCTGGAGGTAGCAGTCGGTCGCTTCGAGGCTTGGAAGGCGTCAGCGGCTCGCTCCGGTGCCAGGCGGGCGCTGGAGTTCGTCAAGGCCTGGTATCCCGGCCTGAACCTGGACCAGCTGGCTACTTGGAGGCAACAAGCCGACACGGAGCTGGAGCCGGCGCGGCCGGCCATCATTCGGCGGGCTTCAGCGATCGCCGACTACACCGACACCAACGTCTTCGCCCCCGAGGTGGACGACAATGGAGTCGCCCAGCCGGAAGATTGGTTCGGGCTGGACCCGGCGTACGGCGAGGACTCGGCGGAGGAGATCGACTCCAGCGACGAGGGCGAAGAGGAGGAGGAGGAGGGTGAAGACGCCGAGCCGGCTGGTGGAGTAGCCGGCCAGCCTGACCGCGCCTCCAGCACTACGTCGCGTGCGAGTGCGTCTCCTGCCGCGGGAGGTGGTCAAGCCGGGACCAGCTAGGCGGCCACTCCTTCAGCCGGCGAGCTGCCTTCACCGACCAGCTCGGCCTCCAAGTCGCGCCTTAGTCTTCTTTCTTTTGTTTTCCTGTCTTGTTACTTTTGAACAATGTTTGGTTAAGTCTGCACAATTCCACCCACTGGGTGTATTCAAACTTAAGTCTGTTGCCGGCCTGTGGGCGGCTTTATGTATATAAGTTATGCAATCGGTCTTTCCTTGTACTTTCGCTTTTTGTCCTTCTGCTTTTTTCCTTTGCCGCCCTCCCTTGGTTGCCGCCTCCCTAGTCAAACAGTTGCTCTGCAATCTGTAGCCGGGGAGTGCCTGGCCGATTGGGGAGGGGGAAGTACTTTTAGCTCTGCCGGACTTAAGCTAAGTTTTTTAGGAAGCCGGCCAGCCGGCTGCTGTGACAGCCGGCAGGCATATATGGAGGCCGTCTTTTTGCTATATAGGTTAGTTGTTCCTTAGCCGTTTTTCGTGTGGGCGTCCTTTCTGTCTTCTCTCTTGCTAGTCGGACAGTCAGTTCTTTGAGCTGCGACTTTCAACAAGAGAGGACTTGGGAGCCGGCGCACTACTTTGCTGACTTCGGGAAGAACTTAGAATATAGCTCAAGGCGGCCAGTCCCCGGGCCGACTAGTCGGACCCGGTGCCGGACAAGAATTCAAAATGTAATAATACATTCATGGATATGACACTCGTCATTCATAGATAAATAAAAGGCAGTCCCCGAGTACTGTTCGGGGGGCCTGTTGGTTTGTAACTTAATACAAAAGGGGTAGCGTGATACATACTGCTTTTCAGCTGTAAAATCGTCTTAGGAGGTTTGCGTTCCATGGTCGCTCCGACTCCTTGCCGGAGTCGTCTCTCTTGCGTGCTCTTGGCTTTTGCGCGTCGATCAAGTAGTAGGAGTCGTTGCCGAGTGCCTTGCTGACGACGAAGGGGCCTTCCCAAGGGGCCGAGAGCTTGTGCTGGCCGGCTGTTCGCTGGATCAGCCGGAGCACAAGGTCGCCCTCTTGGAAGGATCTTGGCTTGACCTTGCGGTTGTAGTAGCGGCGCAGGCCTTGCTGGTAGATGGCGGACCGGCTGAGGGCTAACAGCCGGCCTTCTTCCAGTAGGTCGACGCCGTCTTCTCTTGCTTCTTTGGCTTCCTCCTCCGTGTACATGGTGATCCGAGGCGAGTCGAACTCGATGTCTGTTGGGATGACAGCCTCGGCACCGTACACAAGGAAGAATGGAGTGAAGCCGGTTGACTTGTTGGGTGTAGTGCGCAGACTCCAGAGGACAGCCGGCAGCTCTTCGAGCCAGCAGCCGGCCGATCGCTCCAGTGGTACAACCAGTCGGGGCTTGATGCCGGAGAGGATAAGTCCATTTGCTCGCTCGACCTGGCCGTTTGACTGCGGGTGGGCAACGGACGCTAAGTCCAGTCGGATGCCCTGTGTCGCGCAGAAACGTGCCAGTGCGCCTTTGGCGAAGTTCGTGCCGTTGTCGGTGATGATGCTGTGCGGCACGCCGTACCGAGTAGTGATGTCGGTGATGAATGTCACGGCAGTCAGCCCGTTCAGCTTCTTAATGGGCTTGGCTTCGATCCACTTTGTGAACTTGTCCACAGCAACGAGTAGATGTGTCATGCCACCGCGGGCTGTCTTGAAAGGGCCCACCATGTCCAGTCCCCAGACGGCAAAAGGCCAGGTGAGGGGAATGGTCTTGAGGGCAGAAGCCGGCAGGTGTTGTTTGGAACTGAAGACTTGACATCCTCTGCAGCTCTTGACTATTTCTTTAGCATCCTCCAAGGCAGTCGGCCAGAAGAACCCATGGCGGAAAGCCTTGGCCACGAGGGATCTTGAGGCGGCGTGATGGCCGCATTCGCCTTGGTGGATGTCTTTGAGGATTGCCACTCCTTTTTCTGGCTCGACGCAACGCTGGAAGACTCCAGTGACGCTGCGCTTCACAAGCTCCCTGTTGATTATTGTGTATGCTGCGGCTCGTCGTTGCACTAGTCTTGCTGCGATCTCATCAGCCGGCAGCTCTCTGCTGACTAGGAACTTGAGGATGGGCTGGGCCCATGAGGGAGCTGTGACTTCTTCTGCTGTTAATGTGGCCACCATGACTCGGGTGGGTGGGTTGGGTGTTGCATTGGAGTCGACCACCGCTTCTTGTGTCGTTGCAGTCCCCGGGCCGACTGCTGCAGTCCCCGGGCCGGGTTCTGAAGTCCCTGGGCCGGGTGCGACTACGTCAGTCCCCGGGGCAGTCGTCGAAGTCCCCGTGCCGCCTGCGGGATTTCTTGAGCCGGATCCGGCTGTTTCTGGCGCAGGCGGTACGAAGATGGAATCCGACTCTGGAGACGGCTTGATGGACGGCTTGAGGAGGCGCTGGAGGGAGACGCCAGTCGGTATGGCTTGTCGGGTGGAGCCGATCCGTGCTAGGGCATCTGCTTGGTCGTTGTCGGCCCTTGGCACGTGAAGGAACTCGCACCCTTCGAAGTATCCGCTCATCTGCTGGACGAGGAAACGGTAGCTTGCCATGTTTGCGTCCTTGGCGTCCCAGTCGCCAGATGATTGCTGGACCACCAAGTCTGAGTCGCCGTAGCACAGGATCCGGCGTATGCCGAGTTCTTTGGCTAGCCGGAGCCCATGTACGAGCGCCTCGTACTCGGCCACGTTGTTGGAGGCGGCGAAGTGGATCTGCAGCGTGTACTTGAGCTTGTCGCCTTTGGGAGAGGTGAGGACGATGCCGGCTCCCAAGCCGGTGCGCATCTTGGACCCGTCAAAGTGCATCCGCCAATGGGTAGAGTCGGGAGCCGGCGGTAAGTACTGGGTCTCGGCCCAGTCGACGAGGAAGTCGGCCAATGCTTGCGACTTGATGGCGGTGCGGGGTTGATAGAAAATCGTGTAGGGCGCCAAGGCAATGGCCCATTTGGCCACCCGGCCGGATGCATCCCGGCTGCCTATGATCTCGGCGAGCGGGGCAGTGCACACGACCGTGATGGGGTGCTCTTGGAAGTAGGGCTTCAATTTCTTGGCAGCGAAGTACACCCCATAGCACATCTTCTGGTAGTGCGGGTAGTTTTGCTTTGAGCTGGACAGTACTTCGCTGAGATAGTAGACCGGCCTCTGGACCAGCTGGGCTCGGCCTTCCTCCGGGCGCTGGACCACAACAACAGTGCTGACGACTCGGCTTGTCGCGGCGATGTAGAGGAGCATGGGCTCCTTCTCAGTCGGCGCAGCCAGGACAGGCGGAGTGGTCAACATTTTCTTCAACTCATGGAAGGCTTGGTCGGCTTGATCATTCCACTCAAAGTGAGTGGACTTCTTCATGAGTCGGTACAGGGGGAGAGCCTTCTCTCCTAGTCGGCTGATAAAACGGTTCAGGGAGGCTAAGCAGCCAGTGAACTTCTGCACATCTCGCAGCTTGGTGGGAATCTCCATCCTCTCGATGGCTTTGATCTTGACAGGGTTGCACTCAATGCCGCGTTCGGAGACCAGGAAGCCTAGCAGCTGGCCGGCTGGCACTCCGAACACGCACTTCTCGGGGTTGAGCTTGATCTGGAATCGGCGCAAGTTGGCAAATGTTTCCTTCAGGTCTTCCAGCAAGGTACCGCGCTTCTCTGTCTTCACCACAATGTCGTCTACGTAGACGTGGGCATTTCTGCCGAGTTGTTTCAAGAGACATTTCTGCATGCAACGCTGAAAAGTGGCACCGGCGTTTCTCAAGCCGAATGTCATTGTCAGGTAGCAGAAAGCTCCAAAGGGTGTGATGAAGGCAGTCTTCAGGCGGTCAGCCGGGTCCAACTTGATCTGATGATACCCTGAGTATGCATCCAAAAAACTTAACAGCTCGCATCCGGCTGTGGAGTCTATCACTTGGTCAATCCGTGGCAAAGCAAACGGATCCTTTGGGCAGGCCTTGTTCAAACTTGTGTAGTCTATACACATGCGCCACTTGTTATTCTTCTTCAAAACCAGAACTGGATTGGCAAGCCATTCTGGAAAGAACACTTCCATGATGAAGCCGGCTGCAAGGAGCCGGGCTATCTCTTCTCCCACGATTCTTCGCTTCTCTTCTGATAGTCGGCGGAGGGGTTGCTTGACCGGCTTCGCATCAGCTCGGACATGTAATTTGTGCTCGGCGAAATCCTTCGGGACACCCGGCATGTCCTTTGGGGACCATGCAAAGATGTCTCGATTCTCACGGAGGAAGTCGGCGAGCTCGCCTTCCTATTTACTGTCCAAGTTCGCCCCAATCACGGCGAACCTCTCCGGGTGCTCCGGGTCTAGAGGTATCTTCTTTGTCTCTTTGCAGGCTGGAAGGAGCCCTGCGCATCACAGTCCTTGGGGTTGGGGGACAAGGCCGGCTGCTTGCCGGCCATGGCCACAACCCGTTCCAACATCTTCTTCTCTTCGGCCACCACGAGGGACTCGGCCAGCCGGCTGCTGGCCATGGCACACTCGATGGACTTCTTGTAGTCGCCGGCTACCGTGATGATCCCCTTCGAGCTCGGCATCTTCATCTTCAGGTAGGCATAGTGGGGCACAGCCATGAACTTGGCCAAAGCAGGTCGGCCAAGTAGTGCATGATAGGGGCTCTCCAAATCCACCACCTCGAACCATATTGCTTCCCGGCGAAAGTGATCTTTGTCTCCGAAGAGAACATCCATTTTGATCTTGCCGATTGGAGAGCAAGATAGGCCGGGTACGATACCATGGAAGACGGTGCGGCTCGGCATGAGCTGCTTTGCTTTGATGTTCAGCTTGTCCATGGTATCGCGGTACAGTATGTTGATACTGCTTCCGCCGTCTATCAGGACGCGGGAAAATCTGGCAGCTCGCCTCTCCGTCGCAAGGGTGACGTCCAAGACCATAGCATAGGAGCCAGGCGAAGGCATCACCTCTGGGTGGTCGGCCTGGCTCCAGCTGATGGGCTTTTCCGACCAGTGCATGAACTCGGCGGTGCTAGAGGCGACTGCGTTTACTTCTTGGTGCTGCCGGCGTCGGCTGCGCTTGTCGTCGACTTGACTTGTGAAGACGACGTAGGCGTCGTGCGCTTCGGGGAACTCGTCTTGGATGGCGCCGACTGCCGGCCGGGCCGCCGGCTGCTGGGGAGCTGGAGGCGGCGGGCCGGGAGGCGGAGGCGGCACCATCCCTTCGCCCTTGGTGATGCGGGTGAGCCAGTGGCATTTCCGTGTTGTATGGTTGGACGGCTTCGCGCCGCTGTGGAACTTGCAGGGAGCATCGAGTGCTTGTTCGTAGGAGAAGGACGGCTGCCAGGGCGGCCGGCCACCCTTCTTCTTGGGAGCGGGCCGCTCTTCGGGCTGCTCGTCTTCAATTGTGGCCACCTGCCGACTGGAGGAAGTCGGCATGGGGCCCTTGCGCTTGTGGTCGTTCTGGTAGGGGCGCCGGTTAGGGTCGCCAGCCGGCGTCTTGGGAGCCGGAGCAACTACTTTCCCCGAGGCGTCCACTCGGAGCTCGGTCTTCATGGAGGAGTCGGCGGTGATCAGCAACTCATCGAGGGTAGCCGGCTCGTCGCAGAGGAGTCGGTGCTTGAGGAGGGTGCCCTCTCGGCACCCGGCAGTGAAATACTCGATGGCCTGGACCTCGTGCACTCCCTCGCAGGAGTTGCGGAGCTCGGCCCATCGCGTGAGGTAGTCGCGGGTCGACTCGTTGGGCCCCTGGACACAGAGGGAGAGCTGGCGAGGTTTGGGAGGCCGCTTGTAGGTGCTGGTGAAGTTGCGGACGAAAACTTCGGTGAAGTCCAGCCAGCTGTTGATGCTGTAGGGCTTGAGGCTGTTGAGCCATGTGCGCGCCGTGCCTTGCAGCATCAAGGGGACGTACTTCACGGCGACGCGCCGATTGCCGTTGGCGATGCTGACGGCTGTGGAGTAGTCGATGAGCCAATCTTCCGGCTTCACCGAGCCGTTGTACTTGGGCGTGTCTCTGGGGAGCGAGAACCCTTTGGGAAAGGGCTCGTCGCGGATGCGGGGGCCAAAGCATGGCGGGCCGACATCGTCTTCTTCTTCTAACGCCAAGGATCGAGCCAGGCGGTCGATCCTGTGGCGGGCGTCGTTCTCGCCGACTCCTTCTCGGCGGCCGAGTCGGTCGCCAAGAGTCGGATGGGTGACAGGCGGTGGAGTGAGGCGTCTTTCTCTTCGAGGCGGGGGAGGAGGCAGGTTTCCCTGGTGCTCTACAGCTCGAGGGCGGCCATCCGCGTCGCGCTCGATGGTAATGCGAGTCCGGCTGCGGCTGGCAGCCGGCTCCTTGTCTTTCTTCTGGCGCGCACCGCTCGCAGTCGGCGAGCGGGACGTCGCGGCGTGCTCCCGGTGCGGGGGATGGCTATCAGCTCGGGCGCCGGCTTCGTGCCGTTCTGCAGCCGCGTCGATCAGCTGCTGGATCCGTCTTGTCATGTAGGGGAGCTCATCGGCTCCCAGCCCATTGAGCTCCTCTGCAGCCGCCTGAGCGGCTCGCAGATTCTCGAGCGGGGTGGCGTAGACGGGGCGATCTGCGCCCAGCATGCTGGCAACGGCTGCGCCGCGCTTCTGGACGAAGCCGGCTCGGCTCGGGCCGCTAGGCGGCGGCGTCCCGAAGGCGGCGCGGTCGACTTCGCGCTGGTGGGCCTCGGTGAGGCGTCTCATCGAGGCTATCTTCTTGCCCTCCGCGATGAGGGCAAGGCGGCGTGCCTCCAGGGTCTCGGCGTCGGCGTCGGCCGGGATGGGGACGGAGAGGTCGTGCATCGCCGCTTGCTGAGCGTCGCGGGCGTTCTCGCCCGAGTTGGAGACGTGGCTGATGACCAGCACTTCGGTGACAGCGCTGCTGCCGCTGTCAGCTCGAGGGAGGGGGTCGTCGAAGACCACCACGTCGGAGGGGTAGGCGTCGAGCGACGCGGTGTCGGAGTCGATGAGCATCGGGTCGGTGGAGCCGACCGACTCCATGTCCGCAGCAGGCTCGCTGGAGACGTGAAGTTGGTCGAGGAGGCTGACGAGGCGGCTCTCGGGGTAGTCGGTGCCTGCGTCGGACGCAGGCTCGTCGGAGATGCGAGTCTCGCCGAGCAGATCGGCGAGGCGGCTCGCTGCGCAGGCGTCGTCGACGCCTTGCAGCGCGTCGAGGCAAACGCCATCGGGCGCAGCAGGCTGGCTGCGCTCGCGGGGAAGGAAGAGGGTTCCCGTCCAGAACAGGTCTCCGGACGACGGTGCACCTGGCCCCACGGTGGGCGCCAAATGTCGGGTGGTTGGTGCGACATATGCCAAGGGATGGCTTATCATTGTGGGAGCCAATAAAACGTCGCCGGTGCCCGGAAACGGGATGAGGCGAAGACATGCACGCCGGCGAATCTTACCCAGGTTCGGGGCTCTCCGAGGAGATAACACCCCTAGTCCTGCTCTGCGGGGTCTCCGCATGATCACTAGATCGATAAAGGGTAGCTACAATCGCTCCTAGAGCTGTTGAGATCAAGGGAGAAGAAGAACAAGGCTAGCTCTTGCTTCTCTCTATCTATGGTGTGTGTGCTATGCGTGGGTGAACCTAGAAGCCAACTATGCTAGTGGCCCGAACCCTTTGCATGGGTGCTCCGGGGGGTTTATATAGGCCTACCCCCCGGGGGTACAATGGTAATCCGACTGGGATCTGGTCCCAGCCGTCAGTGTCTACGCTCGCCGGCTTCTCCGCCGGCTGCTGGGTCCCGCCGGCTGGTGGGTCCCGCCGGCTGCCGGCTACTTGGTCGACAGGCCGGTCCCACCGCCTAGGGTTTTGTCGGCGGCTGCTTACTGTAGCCGCGCCTCTGATGATGAGGGCTTTGTCGAGGTGAGCGTGGCTACAGTGGGCCGCCTCGGGGGCTATCACTGTAGCCTCACCTCGTCTTGTCTCCTTAATGGGGCTCCTGCTTCGAGGAAGGGAGTAGCCGGCTTCTGGAGGCCGGCTATACTCTTGGCCGACTAGGAAAAGCTGGGCCGCCTTCACGCCTCTCTCTGGCTGAAGGGGCCCGCAGTCCTTGGGCCGTACAGGAGTGGGTCGTGGATGACGTCGAGGCTAGCGTGGCTACAGTGCCGAGCCGCACGGGAGACGTCCCTCCCGTACGGCCTCCTGTAGCCATGCCCGCCTCGGGCTTCGGGGGTCGTGGGCCGCACTGTGGCCACACCCGGTCACGTCGCCGTTATGGAGGGGTGGTTGTGATCTTGGCCGGCCCCTAGGAGTCGGCGTCCTTCCTGGTCGGCTTCTTGGAGTCGGCCACCCCATAGTCATCCTGGGGAGGAGTCGGTGAGGCTGGGTCGCCTTCCGGGAGTCGGCTTTAGTGGTAGCCGGCCGGGGAAGGCGGCCCAAATGCTTGGAGTGCTTGAAGGCCCAAAGGCCTGATAAATTTTCTGAAGAGCCAGGGGTAGTCGGTTAGGCTACCCGTGGCCATTTACTCCGACACTGAAATACCACGTTCGTTGTTGGCAAGGTTACAGATTGAGAAAAAAGGTTCGGGCATTGTTTCACCACACCTACGTAAAACCCAAACCGGAAAGTGGCGGCAACATCTCACTCTAGCACTGTTTTCAGCACTTACAAGTGAATGGATCCTTTAAATCCAGGTGCTCAACGCATGCGTGCCTTAGATCCAAGTTCCCGTGCTTGCAACTTGGCGACAACCTAAGGCAAGCATGTTTAGAAGCCTTTTTGTCCCACTGAAGCACCTCTTGTTGTTGTTTGTAGAATTGTTCCATGAAGTCTTCTTGAAGAATAAACTTGATCCTAATAGTCTCCAGCTGTGCTGCGTTGAGAATAAAGAATGTCGCAAACCGAATGCTTTCCTCGCATTGTACATAGCTTTCCAGCGTCAGTGACTTCAAACGAACGTCGTGATGGTGCTTACAAGAATAGTCATTCGTAAGACTTTGTTCATTAGAGGCTCTTCCCTAAATAAGCATGAAGATTTGAAATGGTTAGGCTCCATAAAGAGTGATTCTATTGGGAGAGCAAGTGAAGGAATAATTCTATAACCTCCATTGTGATAAAAGCTTTTTCTAGTTTTGTCTACACACAGATGTGCCTAATACTGGTCCATGACCATATACAACTTTGTCCATTACATAAAAATGTAAGTGACATTTTTTTATGAATGGAGTTCTACACCATGCAAGGTATGTGTTTACAATTTGTGTGAGAAGCATCACCTTGATATACAAGTTCTCCAAGCTTCGGAAGCGTTGCACCAAGGCAAAGACTGTGTGCACGTCATAATCCATGCTGATAGATAACATCTTGATAGAATGAACCGCTGTGGATGTGCTGACTGTCGGCAAACACTTCATGTAGAATAAAACATAATATTATTAGAATAAAGGTTGGATTACATGGAACTTGTTTGTACGAATGAATGGAGATGAAAGTATTGTTGAAAGTCGGTACCTGAATAATTATACGGTCATTTTCAATGCTGGTTTCACATAAAATATAAGAAAATTTGCCCATGACATGCAGTTTAGGTGCAGAGGTGATAACTATCCACAAGTTCTTGCTATGATCATCACAAAGCAACCGTTGAAGTGAGTAGGCATCCTCTATAACAACTTTCCCATAATAACCACAAATGCCAATGCTTATAAGGTTAGGTGAGTTTATTCTGATACAATGGTGTGCCTGACTGTCCGAACAAGCAGCAGAGACTCAAGTGTAGGAGAACTAGAGCTGATGTGCTTTGTAATGAGACGTCTGATACATCAACATCCACTAGCGAGAGTCTCCTGAGCAGAGGTAGTTTAAGCGACCGTACATAATTGTCTGGTAACTTGCAAAGAGCAAAGGCGATGGTTTGGAGAGAGGAGGAAATCTGAGGGTTGAATGCTGGTGGTGATGGCATGAGCGAAGGGCATGAGAATGGCACTATGTCATGTTGTCTCAAACATGGTGGAAACAGGTAGTAAAACTCGAGCACCTGGAGATTGTTCAGTCTTGGGGATCGAAGCCAGGCATCGACTTTGGAGTGTCTGCAGTGGAGGTAGCTCGCCGGAATGCAGAGGCGGTGAGCTGCGCTCTCACGGCCGAAGAGGATGGCCTCTGGAAGGTACGGATCATCTTCACCGACATGTTCTTCTCTAAAAAAAGTTCCGGTGTATGTTATGCGGATGAGTTCCTCCGGTGTGGCGGAGTTCGCGGTGCTAACCTTGAAATGTACTTGATCTAGAGGGTTAAAAAGACGTGGGACAGGGATCTCACGGCAGTTTAGATTCAGAGGAGCGGCGCGCCACAGAGGGCGCCACCGACGTGCAAGCATTTGAGTGCGGATGCCCTCCTTAGTGGAGAGACGGGAGATGACCTCACCGAGTACGGCGTCCGGGAGGTCGCTGATGCGGTCCGGAGCAAACTCCTCTTCCTGATCCTCGGAATCAGTGTGCGGCCGGCCGCCGCTTCCAGCCGCTACCTCCAAACCACCGGAGGAGGCCGTCGTCGGTGGCCCTAGCCTCGCCCTCTTGGTGCTCGGGGCACCGGAGTGGACCTCCATCTCCGTCTCCATGTTAGGTTCGCGCTGCCTGCGAGCGCTGCTATTTGTGGCGTGGATCTGGAAAGACGGCTATGTCTTCATTGCAGGAGGATCCAAGTGAGAGTTAAAGATAAGCGAGGTGGAGAGCAGATGCGAGTGGTCGTAAATACGGTTAGGTTTTCTGTGCGTCCTGTAGATTCATTACAGTGTTGTTACTGGAAATTGAGACGTGCTTGTCGTGGAAGCACCGTGCCTGTGCTTTATTTAAAACCGTGCCCAGGCTAGCTTCACAGCCCTGCCTCACAAAGTAGACATGATGTTCGCGGAAAACCATTTGGATCACAGAGGCAGTACCGTGTGTCTGGTTTATTTATTCTCAATGGCACTGCTCATGGAGTGCTCGTGTCAGCGGAAAATTCTTAAATTCGGGGAGACTCGATTCAAGCCGTAACTGCTTACAGTACAGAGAACGGCGATGTAAAGCAGAGTCGTGCTCTTTTCTCTCTGGTCGACTTGCGTGCGTCCGATGCATGTAGGATAGTGCGTTCTGTATCTAAAATACCGTGCTTTGTTTTCTTCCACAACAGCGAAGGAAAAAGACCGTGCTTTGTTTTCTTCCGCAATAGTGAAGGAAAAAGATAATTTATAGTTATTGTCCAACTGGTCGACGTCCCCTCCCCTCCCTTCCTCACACGCGGGATCCGCTCGCGGTGAAGACCTAGCCGTTTTTCCAGATCCACGCCACATATAGTGGTGCTCGCAGGAGGCGCGAACCCGGCAACGGAGACGGAGATGGAGATCCGGCCAGGTGCCCCGAGCAACAAGAAGGCGAGGTTCGTGCCACCGGCGACGCCGTCCTCTGGCGGCATGGCTGTAGCGGCGTGGGCCCGCTCAATGGTTCAGAGAAGCAGGAGTCTTGCCCGGACCGCATCAGCAACCTCCCGGACGGTGTCCTCGGTGAGATCATTTCCCGTCTGTCCACTAAGGAGGGCAGCCGCACTCAAATCCTCGCACGTCGGTGGCGTCCTTTATGGCGCACTGCTCCTCTGAATCTCGACTGCAGTGAGATCCCTGTCGGTCGTCTTTTTAAGCCCCCAGAAACAGTTCATATCGACGTAGCCTCGATGCTCCCCAGCAAGGATGTCATTCGCATTAGATATTTTGGAACTCGGTGCAATTTTCAACCCGACGTTGATGGTTCGTGCCTTCCGGAAGCCATCCTCTCTGGCCATGGGGGCGCAGTTCATCGCCTCTGCATTCCGGCGTGCTACCTCCACTGCAGACCCTCTACAGTCGACGCTTGGCTTAGATCCCCAAGACTGAAGAATCTCCAGGTTCTCGAGTTCTACTACATGTTCCCACGTTTCATGGTAAAAACCATCACACTACCACACGAATTCTCTTCGTCCGCACCCTCACACCGACTTCCATGCTGCTGTTTTCCTCCTCGCTGCACACCGTCACATTTGCTCTTTGCCAGATACCTGATAAGTATGCACAGTCATTCAAACTTCCATTGCTTAAGAGGCTTTCGTTTTTGGAGGTTGATATATCAGACGTCTCACTGCAAAGCATAATCAACCATGGTTGCCCTACCCTCGAGTGGCTCCTGCTTGTTTGCAATAACCTGGACCACTGCATCAGAATAAACTCAGGCAAAGTTGAACTCATTTGTATCCTTTGTGAGAATGGTGAACTCGTTGTTGAGGATGCGCCCTCACTTAAACGACTGATTCACAATATTCAAAGCTGGCAGTTGCAGATAACTGTCTTCTCTGCACCTAAACTTGAGTGTCTGGGCAATTTTATGAAGGATTTCCTGAATCCAAGATTGTTTTTGGCTCTACAGTTATCGAGGTACTCACCTTTTGCACTATACTCTTTAGTTGCATTCGTTCCACTGCCCAAGTTTCATGTCATGCAAACTTTTATCCATCTAGTTTTATGATATGTGCTTGGTGCATGCTTTGTCTGTAGTCAGCCTATCAATGGCGGTTCAATCTGTGAAGACCCTGCTTATCCACATGTCATTAAATCTAAACAAGGTTGTTGCCTTGATGCGATGCTTTCCTAGCCTAGAGAACTTGTTTATCGAGGTAATGATTTCCAGACGCATTGAAAGCAATACAATGCATAGTGTACTATATTGGAGGCCTCTCTTTTCCCTTGTAGTCCTCGAGTATTCTCACTCTTCATGCATTTTCAGGGAGAAGTATGTCGTGAAGAAGGTGTAACAAACAAGTGGCGCCACAAGCACCGGGTGTTTCTTAAACAGCATGACATTCGTCTGAAGACAGTAACGCGGGAAAAATATGTACACTTCAAGAAAAAATTTGAATTTGCAATGTTCTTTATTATGAATGCAAAGGAGTTAGAGACTGTGAGGCTTAAGTTTCTCTCCCCCCCAAACAACATCACTGAAGGATTTTATGAACATCAAGAAGAGGTGCTTCGATGGGGCAACAAGGCTTCTAGACGTGCTCGTCTTATATTGTCAGGGTATTGTAGGCATGTGAACTTGGATTTAAAAGTACACATCTAGACAAACCAGTGTCCAATCATGGATTTGCCGGATCCATTGACCTATGAATGTTGAAAATGTTTATCCGGCTGACAGAGATAGGTGTTGTTGCGTGCTTTCCAGTTTGGATTTCCAGCTTGTACTTTATGCACTGTCTGTAAGCTTGTCAGGGACTTGTTTTTGTGCTCTTCAGCCATGAAGCAACTCACAAGCTCAAAAAACTATCAAGTATTCATGTTTTTTGCACCGTCTGTAAGTTTGGATTTCCTTTTGTGAATAGAGCAAGTGGCCGAAATCATCTGGAACACGCAGTCACATGTGATGTGACGGCCGTGCCTCTCCAAATAACTTGTTAGCTAAAATATTTTACAATACAGAGGCGCTCGTGCCTCTTGTACATGTAAAACTGTGCGTCTGTTATCACTGCACGACACTTCCTCTATGTATGGACGTGACTCTGTGGTGAACGTTTGGGTGGAAACATGTTGCACAGTCTAGAACATAGCATCCTGTAGAACCATGACAATGTTGTTTCTCCAAATCGAGACGTGCTTGACATGGAACCACTGTGCTTGTGCTTTGTTTAAAAGCATGTCGTCGCTAGCTTCGCAAATTACTGTGCCCGTGCTTCGTGTACACACGTGGCTCTGCTCACAAAGCGAAACTATTTGCACTGCAGAGAAGCATGGTGTATGTACAACCTGCTCTTGCTACTCCGATCGACGAGCGTGCCTCTATTGCATGCAGGGCAGTGCTTCCCTATTCTAAAAGGCTGTGCCTCGTTTCCTTCCTCAAACAGGAAAGAAATAATTTCAATATTTATTATTTTGCGGGGGAAATAATATCAATATTAATAATATACTTGTTCTCCAACCGCCCCTTCGATCCTGTTAAGATTAATGAAAATGGTAATTAAGGGATTAATTCCCGCTTGTAGCGGCGGTTGCTTTCTGCAATCGCGTCGGTTCCGTCCGAACCGATGCCCCCTGAAAATGCATGTTCCAGTGCTATATATAGCACTTCATCTAATGCAAAGAGAGGAGTTTGATCATTTGTTCTTGTCGATCCTGAACAGATCCCTCCACTCCTCTCCCCTTCCCTCCCGTCCCCAGTTACACTTAGCCGTCTTTTCAGATCCACGCCACATATAGCGGCGTTTGCAGGCGGCGCGAACCCAGGAATGGACACGAAGATGGAGATCCACTCCGGTGCGCCATGCACCAAGAGGGCGAGGCTCGCGCCACCGGCGACGCCGTCCTCTGGTGGTTTCGCGGTAGCGGCTGGAAGCGGCGAGGGTGCCCCTACTGATTTCAAGGATCAGGAAGAGCAGTCTGGTCTGGACCGCATCAGTGACCTTCCGGACGCCATCCTCGGTGAGGTCATCTCCCGTCTCTCCACTAGGGAGGGCATCTCGAATGCTCGCACGTCGTTGGTGCCCTGTTTGGCCCACCGCTCCTCTGAATCTGGACTGCCGTGAGATCCCTGTCGCTCGTCTTTTTAACGCCCTAGAAACAGTTCATATCGAGATCATCAGTAGGGCCTCTTCCTACAGCGAGGAGCTTGCTCGCATACGATACATCGGAACTTGGCATCAGGGAAAAACATTTCCTGATGATGGTTCGTGCCTTCCACAGTCCATCCTCTCCAGCCATGGGCGCAGTTCTCCGCCTTTGTATACCAGCGTGCTACCTCCAATGCAGACCCTCTACTGTCCACGCCTGGCTTGAGTCCCCCAGATTGAACAATCTCTAGGTGCTTGAGTTTTACTACCTATTTCCACGATTCGTCAAAAAAAACTGTCAAACTATCACACACATGCTCTTCATCTACGCCCTCACTGCCGAAGTCCGTCTTTCAGTTTTCCTGTTCTCTGCGCACTGTCAGCTTCGCGTGTTGCCAGATACCAGACCATTATGTAGAGGTACTTGAACTACCACTGGTCAAGATACGTTCGCTTGTTGAGGTTGATATATCAGACTTCTCGTTGCAAAGCATGATCAACTCTAGTTGCCCTGCACTCGAGTGCTCGCTGCTTGTTTGCAATAGAGAAAGGCATCGGATCACAATAAATTCGCCTAACCTTGTAAGCATCGGCATCCGTGGTGAGAAAGGAAAACTCATCATCAAGGATGCCCCCTCACTTCAACGGTTGATCCACGATATCCACAGCAATAACATGGAGGTATTCATCATCTCTGCACCTAAACTGGAGACATTGGGCAAATTCAGGATCTCGCTTGGATCCACGGGTCTTATGGTACTGACATTTCACAATAACTCCAGCTGCATTTGCTTGAGAAAGTAGTTTCATGTCATCCAACCTTTTGTTCTAATAATTTTATGAATTATTTCTATGTTCTGTGAAGGGTTTGGCGGCGGTCAGCCTATCTACAATGCGGCAATCTGTCAAAACCTTGCTTTTGGTCATGACTTATAAAGTGGACCTGGTCGTTCACTTGATTAAGTGCCTTCCAAATCTGGAAAACTTGTTTGTTGAGGTGATGATTCTCACGCCCAATGAAAAGCTCATACCGTGCATAGTGCAGCACTCCTTGCATCTCAAAAAGCTTGTCTTACCTTTTGTCTGCAATGGATACACCGTATGTCTAGGCATGTTTTTTTATTATACATACATCCGTATCTAGGGAAATGTTCGACGAACTGATTGGGATGGGGGTCATAGAATTTATCGTTCATTTTCTCCTTCCATAGATCTTAAGTATCTTTCAACCTTTATGCGTTTTCAGGGAGGATTCATTCCCGATGGTGCAAGAAATATTTGGCGTCGCAAGCACCGTGCGTTTGTCAAAGAACTCATCATTCGTTTAAAGACAGTAACGCTGGAAGATTATGAAAAAAGCGGGAAGAACACTAAGTTTGTGAGGTTCTTTATTCTGAATGCAATAGAGCTAGAGACCATGAGGATTAAGTTTCGCTTTCCCTCAGACTTCACGGAAGAATTTTACGAATAGCGACAGAAGTTGTTCCTATGGGAGAATAAAGCTTCCAAATGCGCCCATCTCAAATTATCAGCATGTTGCAATCATCTGTGCTTGGATTTGAAACACAGGCGTGTTGAATGCCTGGATTTGTCAGATCCGTTCACTTGTGCCTGCTGGACACAGGGCTGTAGTTAGTTCCTCAAGCTAGTACAGTTAGATGTTGTTGCGCCAATTCGAGACTGTGTTATGTCTAAACATGGCCAAACAATCCATTCGCCTTTTGCACCGTTTTGTAAGCTTGTTATAACGATGCTTTTGTGTTATGCACCTGCTGTTCTGATAATTTGATAGTTGTATGTCATTCTATCGTGATGCTACAAAAACATTCGCGTGTGGTAGTCGACCAGGGAACAAAAACATTTGGAAGAGAAGAGGCAGTGCCTTGCCTATTCTGTAATGAACGTGCATCTAGTGCATGTAAACCAGTGCGTCTGCAGTGACCGGACGACACTGCCTCCTTGCACACACACACACACATGGCCGTGGCTCTGCTTAATCTCAAACCATGCTCCCAGCAACCTCATAATATACATGCCTTTCGTGAAAACGCATGTCCATGAAAGAGTTTATGTCTAAGTACAAACAATCGAGTCACGGAGGCACAGACCTGCGTCGGCTTCAGGAGTAAGCGTGACTCTGTAGATTGTAGATTTTATGTGTGTCAGCATTAGTGCGGTGCTCCTATCTCACATAGGACTGTGCCTTTGACAAGTCAGTGCCACATTACCAAAGGCATGGTTCCCCATGCCTGCCAAAGCGACATCTGTGCCTTGCTACATTATAGTAACCCATGTCTCGTGGAACGATCCAAGACGAAAGGTTGCCGGATGCGCCTTGCTAGCAGCATGTTTCTTTGAAATATTAAATATTCAGGAGATCAATATTTGATGTGCGTAGACCGTCACACGCCCTCTGAAAGATTGCAAAAAATGAGATACAAGCCTTTAGCCAAGTAACCATGCCTTTAGCCAAGTAACCATGTCCAAGCATAAACTTATACTAGACGAGTATCCCTTGCAACGTTTTAAAAGAAGGCAACTGTTAATGATCATTCTTCGAGGATTGGCTTGATCATCAGGAGATCATCAGTGTTTGCAAACCCTTGCCCCAAAAGATCACAGATGACGCTTTGCATCTTCTTTCTATTCTCCTTCAGCTTATGCACCTCCTCCTTCAGAAAATCCCTGTCCAGCTTAATCTCACCCCTCTCGTCCTTAAGATTCTGAATGGCACTTGTGAGAGACCTCTGAATGCGCTTGACGTCTTTATCAAGATACCCATCTGCTTCTTCTGCCTGTCAATCTTCATGGTAATAGCATTAGTTATTTCTGCAGCTGCAACAAGATTCTCGAGCTTAAGATTCACTTGTTCAATATCCATTTTAAGCCTGCTTATCTCTTCATTCTTTGCTTGCCTATCATCATTGCTCTCATGCAACATCCCCCAGAGCTTGAGTAGGCACCTCTGCATAATGATAGGCCATGGGTGGTCAACCCATTCGACGACTCCACAGTTCACGCCTCTCTGCGAACAAAAAGGAACAAAATGAACAGAGACTATTAATACACTACTGCACAAGCTCTGGGATATAATAAAGTTGACATATACTTGGTTTATAACCTCATTCAACTAACTATGTACCGTGTTTGTGTAATGTGGCACGTCAATGGTTAGGTACCTACATCACTAATTATGGTACTTCGCCCACCCTGTCCGCGGAGTTATTTCATAATTGTACATAGTTTCTTTTAAGCCAGCTTGAATTAATCTAGAGCTACCTCTGCAGTCAACTTATTTAGAGAGTCTTTTTGGAAGAATATATTGACCATTAAATAGAAGTCCCATTTGTAAACACACATTAGAGTGTCAAGATCACTTCTTTTGTGTTCAGTGATGTATAATAAGTAGTGACCTTTACCTTTTATGTAAAGTAAAAGGACTACACAATGTTTCCTACAATCAACCGGAAAACACAAGAAGAAATCAGTCTTCTTTGGAAGACTACATGTCCTATATCCAAACAGTTTGATTCAACAAGAAAGTATCTCGGATTTTCGAAAGTGACTAACTTTCACAGCACAGCTGTAGAACCTCCTCCCCATGTCATTTCCTTCAAAGGCCACACACCTGAGAGGCTTGGTATCGTGGAGAACGCAGTAGAGAGGACGGTCGAGCTCTTTGCCACAAAAATCACGATCTTCGATGGTATGAGGGTTCTCCTACAAGGACACATGAATGTTTAGAGCTCAGATGTTTTCTTGGGAAAACAAACCCCAGTTCAACGCTCCGCATGTAGTAGGAAATCACCTACATAGAAATCAAAATCCATCTCAAGGAAGTTCAAGCCTTCCTTCCTCCCCTCTTCGCCAAACTTTGGTGTCGACATGGCCTGGAGGATGTGAGCAGATGCGGTGCCGTAGGTGGCGTCGAATTCGAGAGGAGAGAGAGAGAGAAAGAGAGAGAGAGAGAGAGAGAGAGAGAGAGGGAAGAGATATAGTGAGAGAGCGAGAGGGGAAATGAAAGCGAGGGACTTCGACATGGTCCGGCTCGACCAAATATTCCACCTACTCGCTAGACCCACCACCCCCTCCCCCTTTTTTGCGTTGGGATGGCAAGGAGCCATTTACTATTGTCAGTAGTTTCAGTTTTGGTGAGCGAGTACACAAAATTATTTCCCTCTCCATAATTACTCCATAAATACATCGTTATGTGCGTCTTCTCTCCCGAGTCACTTGCTCTTCCGCTCCCCCTCTTGTCTGGTTCCTTCTGTCTTTCTTGCTTCGTCTTCCTCACTCTATAGTCCACACAGATAGATCTACGATTCGCCCACTTGCTCTGAAATAAAGTAAATTTCCCCCCTCTGCTTACTACTTACGCGTTGCACACTATGTTTTGTTAGTTGGATTCTTGTTGTATGTCACCCTTTTAATTTTAGTTTTTGTGATAATATCTTACCCCTTTTAAGAGGTTCTATAGGGGAATAATTTTGGAGGACAACAGTTGATTTTTTTTCCAGCTAGTTCGCTGCAAGCTTGTAGATTTGAGGAGGTCTGTGCATGTTTTTTTCATTTTTTACAGAGACACTAACATCAAGGGATATCACCATGTCAGCATTCGCTCCGCTCTATCTTACTCATTGAAACAAGCGTGTATCAGTGATGTACAGTCCATTAATTATTTGTACCATTAGCGGAGTGTTGAAATAAATTTATCTTTAATAATTAATGAACCCGAATCTTATATATTGCTACATCTCGCAGACAAACATGGCGTGTGGTGTTTGCAGGAACCTCAACTGTCCCAGTGTTGAATCTGATGTTGCCCAATCTTTATTGATTGTGTCTTTGCATCATTGTTATGAGTCATGCCTGGTAAGTTTTACTACCAATCGCGTGGCCAGTAAAAAACTTTTGTCACTGTCATTGTTGCAGTTACCTTTATTCCGCAGTCAGCAACCACACGTATTCCTTCAGAACGAACTATACTGCGCATGCTTGTTTTTATTTTATAGGCCTTGACGTAATTAGAAGCTCAACTGTGTTGTATAGGTTTAATTAAATGTCATAGATGGTGCATGTGCCTGTGCCTGAAAGCCAAGAAATTTCAAGGAAAAAAACACTTTCATGCATTTTTCTGAAAACAAGTAAAACTTTTACTTTTATGCAGTATGTCCCATGCTACTACCGGAACCAGGTCCTTTCTTTGATCTCTTTATGGAATGATGAAGCTTTCAAGGATGGTTTTGAAGAAGAAGATTTTGACCTTGTGTTCGGCACTACTGAGGAATTGTCTTACATGATTAAGTTTATAGATGGCAACCACAGGTCTAAGTTTCATGGACGTGGATGGGAAAAGTTGATACGCGACTATGATCTGTTTTACGGTGATATTATAAAATTGGATTTGCAAGCAGAAGATTTCTTCTTTCCCATTGACTTGATGTTGAGTGAATCTTGAGGATGTCACAAAGCGTTTCCCAAACCTTCCGTTGGTATGTTCCGATCGCTTATCAATATTTGTTCTGGTTTAACATTTATCTATTATAATTTTACTGTGGCATGCCGTTGATATTTATGTGCTTAATCTATGTGATATAATGTATTAAATCTTTCTTTGTGCTCACAATGTAGTTTAAAACTATAATTTCCCTTTTAAAACCCATTATTCGTTTATTTTAGTTTTAGCTGCTCTATTCATTGCTTCACACATAGTGGCTAATACATGGTTGTATTTATTTAGCCCTTGAAGGCCTCAGTTTATCGGAAAGGAGCTACATAGACGAGACAGTCTACACCCGGGGCATAAAACTTTCCTATACCGACATGGCTTGCATGATTAAACTAGTCCTAAATGCTAAACACATCCCTGCCATTACCTTTGTGCACTGTCTATGTTTCACCAACGTTCACACAGACCATTTGGTACGTCGTTGTTTCTTTCTCTAATCCACCGTTAACAAGTCTGTCCTCCTAATCTAATGCCAGAATAATTTGTTATTGTACAGAAAATCCCAGCTATTGTTACCAATGATCTTAGGATGAAGCTTGGATATTTGCCTCTCAAAGGCAG
Organism: Triticum aestivum; assembly: GCF_018294505.1. NCBI lineage: Eukaryota > Viridiplantae > Streptophyta > Magnoliopsida > Poales > Poaceae > Triticum > Triticum aestivum. The sequence continues at coordinate 326,932,410 of NC_057805.1, forward strand.
CATCAGGCTTGTTCAAATTTTTAGCAGCCTTGATTTGCCTGGCACCTACTGTATACACAAAGATGGAAGGATGGCGATCACCGGGATTTCTGCTTTTGCAGATGCAACCAGGCTAAGAGTTGACTGCGTTGTACTCATCAGTATCCAGTGGCACACTGTGCGCGGGGAGGAATCGCTCTCACTTGTGATCACCGGTCTTTACAAAAAAACGGCATGACGCGAGATGTGTACGGTGATGGAGGGATGGCATTACACCATATAAATTTTAACTACTATGGTATTAAGTTAAGTACCGTACGTGTGTTATTTCAAACAATGAGTGCAGTTGAAATCCTCATAGTACATACCTAATAGAACTTATCATTTCAAATTCTTATTCAGACTATGGTACTGAAAGCAGATGCAATCCTAAACATGGTTGTTGTCACTGTTGTTGTTGTTGTTGTTGTTGTTGTTGTTGATGATGATGTTGTTGTTGTTGTTGTGGGTGTGTCTCTCGGTTCGACATGTTTCCTTAGACATGTTTGCTCAGAGAGGCACTTGAACCTAGTACAGGTTCAGTCCTGTGTTAAGAAGACTCATGGTCATGCCTCTGTGCTTTGATTAACTTAGCTGACTTGTGCAGTAAGAGAGGCACAACCATGAAGTTAGTGAAGGCACGGTCATATAGTATAAGAGGAGACGGTCGTGCCTCCCAGTTGTCATTATTTCAGCTGAGTTGTGTACTAAGATAGGCATGTCGGTCGAGCAAGCGGAGGCACGATCCCATATTAGGAAGAAGACTTGCGGTCGTGCGTCCTATGTCAAAAAGAAGAGCTGCGATCGTGCGTCCGTGTTTAATATGTTTGTAGTGACACGTTGCTCGGAGAGGCATGTGCGTGAATCAACTGGAGGCATGGAGTCCGACTTGTTGCCACTGTCCGATGTCACTGTTCTCGCAACGACATCAGTTAAAAATACTACTTTTTTTGATAAACGGTGTTGTTGCAACACCTCTGTCCTCCAAATCGTCTTTCCAGATCTACCGCACCCGTCGTTCCTAGATGGAGTCCGATGCTTCTAGTACGAAGATGGAAAGGCTCGTGCCACCGACGACGCATTCCTTTGGGTGTTTGGCGGTACCAGCGGGGACCGGTGAGGGTCCGCCCACTGGATCTGAGGAGCACGAGAAAAAAACTCGTCCGGACCGCATCAGCGATCTCCCGGACGTCATCCTAGGTGAGATCATCTCTCGTCTCCCCATCTTGGATAGCATCCGTACTCGAATCCTCGCTCGTCGGTGGCGTCCTTTATGGCCCACCGCTCCTCTGAATCTCGACTGCCGTGAGATCCCTGCCGCTCGTCTCTTTAAGCGTTTAGAAATAGTTCATATCGAGAAAATCTCTGTAGCGCCTCCTACCTGGGAGCTCGCCCGCGAAAGGCACTTCAAAACTCGGTGCCCTCGCAAAGCTGGCACTGATGATACGACCCTTCCAGAAGCCATCCTCTCCGCCCATGGGGGCGCAGTTCACCGTCTCTGCATACCGGCGTGCTACCTCCAGTCCAAACCCTCCGCCGTTGATGCCTGGCTGAAATCATCCAAACTAAACAATCTCTGATGACCCTCAAGTATAGGGGATCTATCGTAGTCCTTTTGATAAGTAAGAGTGTCGAACCCAACGAGGAGCAGAAGGAAATGATAAGCGGTTTTCAGCAAGGTATTCTCTGCAAACACTGAAATAATAGGTAACAGATAGTTTTGTGATAAGATAATTTGTAACGAGAAACAAGTAACAAAAGTAAATAAAGTGCAGAAAGGTGGACCAATCCTTTTTGTAGCAAAGGACAAGCCTAGACAAACTCTTATATAGAGAAAAGCGCTCCCGAGGACACATGGGAATTATCGTCAAGCTAGTTTTCATCACGTTCATATGATTCGCGTTCGGTACTTTGATAATTTGATATGTGGGTGGACCGGTGCTTGGGTGCTGTTCTTACTTGAAAAAGCATCCCACTTATGATTAACCCCTATTGCAAGCATCCGCAACTACAAAATAAGTATTAAGGTAAACCTAACCATAGCATGAAACATATGGATCCAAATCAGCCCCTTACGAAGCAACGCATAAACTAGGGTTTAAGCTTCTGTCACTCTAGCAACCCATCATCTACTTGTTACTTCCCAATGCCTTCCTCTACGCCCAAATAATGGTGAAGTGTCATGTAGTCGACGTTCACATAACACCACTAGAGGAGATACAACATACATCTCATCAAAATATCGAACGAATACCAAATTCACATGACTACTAATAGCAAGACTTCTCCCATGTCCTCAGGAACAAACGTAACTACTCACAAAGCATATTCATGTTCATAATCAGAGGGGTATTAATATGCATAAAGGATCTGAACATATGATCTTCCACCAAATAAACCAACTAGCATCAACTACAAGGAGTAATCAACACTACTAGCCACCTACAGGTACCAATCCCAGACTTGGAGACAAGAATTGGATACAAGAGATGAACTAGGGTTTGAGAGGAGATGGTGCTGGTGAAGATGTTGATGGAGATTGGCCCTCTCCCGATGAGGGGAACGTTGGTGATGATGATGGCGATGATTTCCCCCTCCCGGAGGGAAGTGTCCCCGGCAGAACAGCTCCGCCAGAGCCCTAGATTGGTTCCGCCAAGGTTCCGCCTCGTGGCGGCGGAGTCTCGTCCCGAAAGCATGCTTATGATTTTTCTTCGGACGAAAGACTTCATATAGTAGAAGATGGGCACCGGAAGGCCAACAGGAGGCCCACGAGGCAGGGGGCGCGCCCATGGGGGTAGGGCGCGCGCCCCACCCTCGTGGCCAGGGTGTGGGCCCCTCTGGTATTTCTTCCGCTCAGTATTTTTTAATATTTCCAAAAATAACTTTCATGGAGTTTTAGGACTTTTGGAGTTGTGCAGAATAGGTCTCTAATGTTTGCTCCTTTTTCAGCCCAGAATTCCAGCAGCCGGCATTCTCCCTCCTTATGTAAACCTTGTAAAATAAGAGAGAATAGGCATAAGTATTGTGACATAATGTGTGATAACAGCCCATAATGCAATAAATATCGATATAAAAGCATGATGCAAAATGGACGTATCAATCTCCAGGTGCTCGAGTTCTATTACATGTTCCCAGATTTCGTGAGAGGGTGTGTCGTACGACCACTCACACACCCATCATCTGCGCCTTTTGCGCCGGCGTCCTTCTCTCAGTTTGCATCCTCCCTACACATCGCCACCTTTGCTCTTTGCCAAATACCATACAGTTACGTTCAGGCTCTTAAACTACCACTACTCAAGGGACTTTCACTTGTGGACGTTGGTATATCAGACATCTCACTTGAAAGCATGATCCACTCTAGTTGCCCCGCACTCCGGTGCCTACTGCTTACTTGGAATATGGAAAGTCGTTGCATAAGAATAAACTCATGTAACCTTGTAAGCATTGGAATTCGCTGTGGACATGCGAACTTGTTATAGAGGATGCCACGTCACTTCAGCGGTTGCTTAACGATATTCTCAGCAGCAACTTGCAGATAACTATCATGTCTGCACCTAAACTGGAGACTGTGGGCAAATTCCATGATTTTTTCTCTGAATCCAAGGTCACGCGTAACCCTACAGTATCCAGGTACCTAGTTTTCAGCTGCATTTGTCCGGGTAAACAAGCTTCATGTAATAGAACCTTTCGTTCAATTTTTAAAATCGTTGTGCATACTCCATGCAGGGTTTGCCGGCAGTCTGTCTGTCAACAGTGCTACGAACGGTCAAGACTTTTCTCATCAAGATGTGTTTTAAAGTGGACGTCGTCGTTTCCCTAATGCAATGCTTTCGAAGCCTTGAGAACTTTTTTATCGAGGTGATGATTCTCACACACATTGAAAGCCCATAACATGCATACTGTACTACTTCTACTGTATGTCTTAAAAAGCTTGTCTTACATTCGTCTGTAAATTGATTCACCTATGGCTTTACATGTTTTAGTATTACATACACCCGTATTTACAAAAATTCCAATAAATATTTTACAAGGACGGAGGTAATAGAATTAATCATTCATCTGCTCTTTCGACAAAATCTCTCTTTTTAGAGCTCAAGTATTTTCAATCTCCATGTATATCTAGGGAGGACTCTGTTACGGAGAAACAAATACATGGCGTCGTAAGCACCAAATGTTTGTCAAACGAGATGACTTTCGTTTGAAGACAGTAATGCTGGATGACTATGAACCCTTCTTGGTAAACATAAAATTTGTGAGACTCTTTTTTCTGAGTGCAAGCAAACTTGAGACCATGAGGCTTAACTATCGCTTTCACCAAGACTTCACGAAAGAATTTTACAAAAATCAACAAAAGGATCTTTTGTGGCACAAAAAGGCTTCTGAACGTGCTCGCCTTATATTATCAGTAGCGTGCAAGCACTGGTTCTTTTATTTAAAACTCACGCCTGTTGAATACCTCGATTTGACGGACCCATTCAGCTGTGACTGCTGAACATAGAGCTGGAGTTAGTTGTTCAAGCTTGCAGGGTTACATGTTGTTGCGCCCTTTTGAACGTGCGTTTTGTCCAAACATGAACAGACAACCCTTGTACTTTTTGCACCGTCTGTAAGCTTCCCATAACAATCCTTGGTTAGAAAGTGTTGTAACTGTGCTTGTCTTCTAACAGGCGACACTAGCTGTAAGCAATTTTAATATGGTGCCATTTGATATGGCTTTATATCATGTTACCAGATTGGTTCTGTGAAGTAGAGCAGTACGCAGCTGGAAGGAAAAAAAATTGAAGCTACAATAAATATAATTGTTGTTAGAACGAACAAGATGCTCATAATGTGTTTACACGACCAGTTAGCCGGGATGTCCGTGCTCCGTGCTACGGGACTGGTTGTAAACTCGTGCTCCGTGCCATGGGACGTCCGTGCCTTGCACATTCAATGTTTCAACGGAAAGATTCTGAGTATTTACAGTCACGACCCTGACTCTTGTTAGTATAGGACCATGCTCCTGATAATGAACTCGTCAGTGGAAACCTTTCCAATACCGAAGCACGTCCGTGCTTCGTACACCCATAAAACTGTGTTTCTCGTGACATGACAGCCATTCTTCGTCTTAAGGTCAGACTTTGTCTAGAAACTTCACAATCCTGGTTTTCAAACTGAGTATCCAGAGGGCTAGTACACGTGCCTGTAGAGGCCTCACTTCGGCGCCTTCTGCGCACACTTTTGTGCACCCAGAGAGGGTTTATGCCGAGACAGGCCTAGAGAAACGCCACGCCCATGCGTGTAGTGGCTCCCCAACAGTGCCTCCAGCGCCTGCATCTATGTGGGTCACGTGATATAAGTCGTGACTCTTACGTGCCCGTGGAGCCAGATGCCCGTGGGTCCAAAGATTTCCCAACGGTGCCTCTCCAACAGAGTATTCTCACCCATGCCTCTGCCACCACACCTTTGTGCATCCAGAGGGTTCACACTCATGCCTAAGAGGCTTCCTTTCCGTGCCTCCGGTGTCTCAATCCACATGCCTCACATGACACTTGCCATCACTCTTACATGCCCATGATGCCACACCCTTGTGTGGTTCCACAACCGTGCCTCCCTAACTGAGTATTCGGATCCATGCCTCTGCCACCATAATTTTGTGTATCCACATGGTTGACAATCGTACGTGCCTGTAGAGGCTAAACTTCAGTGCCCCTGGAGTCTGCACCCTTGTGCCTCACGTGACACGAGCCGTGGCTTTTACGTTCCCTTGGAGACACACGACACGTGGATCCAGAGACTTCACAACCGTGTCTTTTCAACTGAGAGTTCGCAGCCATGCCTCTGCCACCACACTTTTGTGCATCCAGGGAGTTGATACCTGTGTCTGTAGAGGCTTCAATGGGGTTGGTGCCTGTACAGACTGCAATTAGGTGCCTCCAGCACCTTCACGCACGTGCCTCACATGACACTTGCCCCCGTGTCGTGGCTCCACACCACCGTGTCTCTACAGACCGCACAACCGTGCGTCCTTAACTGAGTATGCGGACCCATGCCTCTGCCACCAAACATCTGTGTATCGGGACGGTTGATAGCCGTGCCTCGTCAAGACGCACGTCTGTCGAAGCCGTGACTATTCCACCATGTCTGTAGAAATCTTCTAGATTAGGTATGTATATATATTGTCGTCTTTGTGAATCATAGAACACCTAACCCTCTCTCCAGATCCACCGCACAGAGAGCTGCAACGGAGGTGGCACGAGCTCGGCAATGGATATGAAGAAGCGTGCCTCTAGCAACAAGAAGACGAGGTTCGCGACTGTACCCGTGCCCTCTAAGCTCGTTAAGAGGAGTGGCCATGGCCCGCCCACTGGATCCGAGAACCATGTTGAGTCTGGTCCGGACCGCATCAGCGATCTCCCGGACGCCATCCTCCGCGAGATCATCTCTTGTCTGCCCATAAAGGAAGGCATCCGCACACAAGTGCTCGCATCTTGGTGGCGCCGCATATGGCGCACCGCACCCCTCGATCTCGACTTTCGTGTGATCCTTGATACTTGTTCTACCAGATCTCTGGAAAAAATCTTTTGCCAAATCATCCGCGTTCTCCCGGGCAAGCAAATCGTCCAGGAAACATACGTCGGAACTTAATGCCGATATCTTAGTTGCAACTGCCGTGGAGAATCTATGGCTGATGGCTTCAGTCTTCCTGTATCTATCCTCTCCAATCACGAGGGCCTGATTCGCCGCCTCTGCATCCCGACAAGCTACCTCCAGTGCCAACCTTGTGGCGTCGATGAGTTGTTCCTGTCTCGGAATCTGGACAAACTCCAGGTTTTAGAGTTCTATCATATATTCCCAAATTTCTTCTACCCAGGGCCCAGGCAAGCATGCATAATCCCTTCTTCTATGTTGTCGCCACCGGCATCCATCTCGAGATTTCGCTCGTCTCTCCACACCGTCACCTTTGCAATGTGCAAACTAGAAGACAATCTAGTAGAAATGCTTTGCCTCCCACTGCTCAGGAGACTTTCGCTGGTGGAGGTTTATATATCGGATGTCTCCTTGCAGAAGTTCATCCACCACGGTTGCCCTACCCTGCAGTGCCTGCTGCTTGTTTGCAACAAGAAATTCTGATGTATATGAATAAACTCAGCTAGGCTTTTAAGCATTGGCATTCGTTCCGACGGAGGAAAACTGATCATTGAGGATGCCCCTTCCCTCTGGAGACTGCTACATGATTCTGTAGATGCACAACTACAAATAACAGTTTTGTCCGCGCCTATGTTGGACACCTGGGAAAAATTTCTGAATTACCCAATGAAACAAATATCGTCATTGGGTCTACAGTTATCCAGGTACTGCCTCTGCATGTTACTTTGACCTGCGTTATTCAATGAGATTCACATCCATGAGCTAATAATATCATGTTATGTGCTCAATGAAGGGTCTCTGCATAAGTAGCCTACACGCGGTGTTGGATTCTGTCAAGACCTTGTTTATCTCACAGACATGCTTTAATCTCAATGAGATTGTTGACTTGTTGCGATGCTTCCAATGCTTGCAGAACTTGTTTATCGACGTGATGATTTCACACACGTTGAAAGCCCACGCACAATATACATAATATACTGGCACTAACTGCTCAGTTTGCTCTTCATGTGTGTTTAGGGGGGAGGATGGGATCAAAGAGGTATAACAAATGAATGGCGCCAAAAGCAGCGGGTGTTTCTCAATAATCACGACATTTGTTTGAGGACATTAACGCTGGAAGACTATGAAGTTATAGATGCAAACACTAAATTTGTGACATTCTTTATTCTCAATGCTAGGATGCTACTGACCATCAGGCTTAAGTTTGGCCTGCGCAGAGATTTCACTCGTGAATTTTACAAACGGCAAGAAGAGGTACTGCAGATGGACAAAAGGGCTTCTAATTGTGCCAAGCTTAAATTAACAACAACTTGCAAGCATATGCAAATGGATTTAAAAAACACAGGTGTTGAATATCTGGATTTGCCAGATCCATTCAACAGTGCATGCTAAAAACGGGTCTGGAGAGATGTACTTGCTATATTGAATGAGTGCATTGTCTAAACATGGTCAAACAATTCTCACTCGTTTTGCACCGTACCGTCTGTAAGCTTTTTTTTCAGGCAGTAAGCTCATATTTTAAAAATAGGAATATGAATGTTTATGATATCAATTACGTGCTTTCTGTTTACAATATCGATCATATGTGTCTGGACCCAAAGATAAAAGATATCAGCTCACACACATGCTAAAAAATCAAACTATAGTATCCTCTTGTTTATCTCAGTTGCTTGGCATGAAATTCTGTCTTTTAAAAGCAACATGTGTCTATTGCAAACCTGCAACTGCTGCAACCGCACCTCTCCGAAGGACGTCTGTGCACCCCACAGGAAACGAACGTGCATCAAGAGGTTATGAAAATCATACGTCTGTGTGAACGCGTCACTGAAAACATTTGGAATGCACAGGCACTTCCGTGCCCCTTTTAATTGCAGACACCGTGTCCCTGCGAGAGACTGTGTCAGAAAAGAACAATTCAGAAAACAGTAGCACGGTCTTGCGTCATTTAAACGTACACCCGTGCCTCTCTTAGTGAACAAGCAACTTAAAATGTTATGAAAACAGAGGCACTTCAGTGCATTTTCTCCTTGGAGAACCATGCGCACCGTGGCTTCACTCCCCTGTCCCTCAGAGTGGTCGTGTCATGCGAAAACAAATAGGAGAACACAAAAGACGTTCGTGTGTCGTGCACATGTACAACCGTGCGCCAACTGCTTAAAGACCGCGCGTCTGTCAATGAACACGTCACTGAGAACATTTGAATACAGAGGCCCTTCTGTGCATCTCATTCTTATCCTTATAGGACGATGCGCACCGTGGCTTCACGTCTTTGTCCCTTCGAGAGACCGTGCTAGGGAAACGTACTTAAGAAAACAGAAGCATGGTCGTGCGTCATGGACGTGCACAACCTGTCTCAGTGAACGCGTCACTGAGAAAATTTGGAAAACGCAAACAAAGCTGTGCCTTATGTGCATGTAAATCCGTGCGTGTTGGGGCCGTCAGTCCGTGCCTCTATGCTCCTAATAAGCCAATAGTCTTATCTTTGCCGCTGTACAGTAGCCCCATGTCAGTGAGCAGGCGCGTATTATAACTGTCTGTTCTGTTTTGTGCCAACCCAGACCCCCCTCCCACTCACCCGCTGTAGAGTTCATCGTCTCTTCTCTCTCGATTCTCCCTCTAGATCTAGGGTTAGTCCATTTTATCTTAATTTCTATGTGAATTTTTCGCTACGATCCGTTTCCCTCTTTGTTGGTTTCGTCTCTTCGTGTTTGAAAGCGACACATCTACGCTGTTATGCTAGGAATTGCATGGAAATTCGTTGTGATCTAAACCAAATCCGTGCAGTACGAGGTCGAACCTGTACTGTAGCGACCAGACCTCAAATGGCCTGTGCTGCTGTGCACCAGTGTCATCCCTGGATCAGTAATGCTGACACGCACAGTACAAATGGAGGATTTATAACAGAGTAGCAATCACACACTTATTACATCGAATATCTCCAAAGAGATTAAGTATGATAAACATGGCTTAAGGCCATCTAATAACGATAACAGCGGAAGACTTGGAAGATAAGTGAGTCCATCAACTCCAGCGGCATCAATGAGTATAAGACCACGACCTAAGGCACCTTACTTGTCATCTGAAAAGTCTGCAACATGAAACGTTGCAGCCCGAAAACGGGTCAGAACATAGAATATGCTGGCAAAGTAACACATAGAGAGCAATGAACAATAATAATGCTATACTATATGCATATATGGCTGGTGGAAAGGCTCTATGGTTACAGTTTTGCGAAAAGCCAATTTTACCCTACTGCAAAGGAATAAATTTTATTTAACTATCATGGTGGTTGAAACATTGAGAAGGTACCTCCAACTCAATCCTAATTAAGTAACATCATTACCCAACAAAATTAATTATAAGTATCACAGTGATGAGATTCAAATGATAATCCAGATACTAGATACTCAAGTTGTCCATAACCGGGGACACGGCTAATCATGATCAGTTTGTACACTCTGCAGAGGTTTGTGCACTTTTCCCCACAAGACTCGATCGCCTCCGCTTGATTCTCGCACTGCATGATGTTTGAGAAACGGATGACCGAGACACAGTCTTTCAGAAACAATCACTCTTTACTCTGGATGGACCGGTACACCTACTTTCCCCTACATCTGCTAGTCCACCTCTTCAAGAGATCCTGTAACCTACTCAGCTATGCTAGAGCCCATAATAGCTTGTGGCTGCACACGGAAGTTTCTAGCATGAATAATCTTATGATCCCTTTGAGCCTGGGTGGCGGACCTTATACATACAGACAACACTGGGTTCTCCAGGTGCCTCAATCCACCCAGATGTGAGTTTTAGTTGCCACCTTAAGTTGAACCATTATTAAACATCTCACATCTGTCATGAATATCACTCAAACCCAATCCACGTCTACGAGCATAGCATGGCAATATAATAGCAACGTAGAAGTAACTCCCAAGGGTTTGATATAGTAAAGCAGGTAATAGGTACTACCTCAACTACTTCCCAGATACCCACAAGTTATTTAGATCCTAATCATGCAATGTGTTTGGGGAAAAAGATCTAATGCAATAAAACTGGGTATGAACGGGATATGATCAAAGTGTTACTTGCCTTGCTGATGATCCGCAAAACCTAGCGAGTCGAAGTAACAAGCGGCACACTCCGGGTACTCTATCGCAAACAAACAAGCATACAATCAGTACTCAGCTAATGCACAGGTAAAACTCGAATGAAAGATCCAACCAGAAAGTTCAACTTAAGAACTCCGGTTTGCAAAAAGAATCAACTCGAAAGAAGCAACGAAAGTCAAACGGCGAAAGAAAGAAACTTCGTTTGCTAATCTGGATCTAGGTCAAATTTTACTGTAGCAAAAACTTGTTTGAGTAGGTTAAACGGAAAGAGAATTTCGAGACGAAACTCTAGGCGCTTGAATCGCCTGATTCCGATAAACGAGCGAAAAGTTAAACAGATTCGAAGATTCGATCAGAAATCGAATCCGAGAAAATAACGAGAAAATCCGACGAAAAAGAAAAACGGACGAACGGTTAAATAACGGATGTTCGTTAACAGAGAAAAACCGACGAACGCGTTCGTTAAAACGAACGGTTCGGTGAATGCTCGCGAAATAAGAAAACCGAAAAAAAACCGATCTAGGGTTTTTTTTAAACGAAGGGTTTTTTTTACAGAAAACCGGTCAACGACGGGGATAAACGACCGGCGGCAGTACCTCGTCGGGCGGGCTCCGGCGAGGGGCTCCGGCGGGGCGGGGCTCGGCGGCGGGCTCGGGGCTCGGGGAGGCGGCGAGGGGCGGCGAGGGGCGGCGGCTCCCGGCTCCCGGCGGCGGCGGCGGGCGAGGCAACCGGCGGCGGCGGCGGCGATGATGCGGGCGGGCGGCGGCGGCGGCTCGGGGTGAGGAGAGAAGAGAGGGGGGGTATTTAAGGAGGAGGGGGGCGGCGGTGCTTGGGGAAGGGGGCACCCGAGGCGGCGGCGGCTTCCGTGCCCGGAAGGGACTCCGGCGACGGCGGCTTCGTGCGGGAGGAGGAGAGGCCGCGGGCAGGCCGTCGGCTGGGCCTTTGGCCCAATCGGCGCGGGCGCGTTTTTTTTTTAAATAAGTTCCGCAGAAAATATTGCGTAGAAAAATAAATAAAAATCAGAAAAATATGAAATAAATTTTCCCCGTCTAGTTAGAAAATCTAGAATAGGGTGAACATTTTTAAAATCAAAAATAAATATTTTGAAAACATGCAATATTTTTAATGCAATAAAAATTGCAAATAAAATCCAAATAAATTCCAAATAATGTTTTAACATTTTTCCTCCAGTATTTCAATTGTTTTGGAGAAGTCATATTTTCTCCTCTCGTTTATTTAAAATTGAAATATTTTTCCGGAGAGAAAAATAATTAAAACCAAAATCCTCGTTGGAAAAATTAATTGAAAAGAATTCGGGAAAATCCCCAACTCTCTCCGAGGGTCCTTGAGTTGCTTAGGATTTATCGAGGATTTGTCAAAATGCAACAAAACATGATATGCAAATGATGATCTATGTATAACATTCCAAATTGAAAATTTGGGATGTTACAAACCTACCCCCCTTAAGATGAATCTCGCCCTCGAGATTCGGGTTGGCTAGAAAACAGATGGGAGTGGTTTTTCCGTAGATCTTCCTCTCGCTCCCAGGTGGCTTCATCTTCCGTGTGGTGACTCCACTGGACTTTGCAAAACTTGATAATCTTGCTGCGGGTAACTCGGCTGGCATACTCGAGAATCTTAACTGGTTTCTCCTCATAGGTCAAATCACTTTCCAGTTGAATTGCTTCCAGTGGCACGGTATCTCTCAGTGGTATCTCAGCCATCTCTGCGTGGCACTTCTTCAACTGCGAAACATGAAATACATCATGTACTCCAGACAATCCTTCGGGCAATTCCAGCTTATAGGCAACTTCTCCCATACGTTCCAACACTCTGTATGGTCCGATAAAACGGGGCGCTAACTTTCCCTTAACTCCAAAGCGCTTTACTCCTCGAAGTGGTGATACTCGAAGATACACTCTGTCTCCGACTTCGTGAACTGTCTCCTTGCGTTTAGAATCAGCATAACTCTTCTGCCTGGACTGGGCTACCTTGAGCCTATCGCGAATCAACCTTACTTTCTGTTCAGACTCCTTAATCAAATCTGGTCCAAACAACTGACGGTCTCCAACTTCGTCCCACAACAACGGTGTTCTACACCTCCTTCCGTACAAAGCTTCGAAAGGGGCCATCTTCAAACTGGTTTGATAACTGTTGTTATATGAAAACTCTGCATATGGCAAATTGTCGTCCCAACTAGATCCATAATCTAGTGCACATGCTCTCAACATGTCCTCCAAAATCTGGTTGACTCTCTCGGTCTGTCCATCTGTCTGCGGGTGAAATGCTGTACTAAATTCCAGCCTGGTTCCCAATGTTTCATGTAACTGCTTCCAAAACTTCGAGGTAAATTGGGTTCCTCTGTCTGATACAATGGTCCTCGGAACTCCATGCAAACATACTATCCTGGTCATGTATATCTTTGCCAACTTAGCACTGGTGTAAGTGGTCTTCACTGGAATGAAATGAGCCACTTTCGTCAAACGGTCGACTACAACCCATATCGAGTCATAGCCTGAACGAGTCCTGGGTAATCCCGTGATAAAATCCATGCCTATTTTATCCCACTTCCATTCGGGTATCGGCAATGGCTGTAGCAATCCTGCTGGCTTCTGATGCTCTGCCTTCACTCTCTGACATACATCACAAACTGCTACATACTCCGCAATATCCTTCTTCATTCCGGTCCACCAGAAAGTATTCTTCAAATCCAAATACATCTTGGTATTTCCTGGGTGAATCGAGTACGGTGAATCATGGGCTTCTTGCAAAATCAACTTCCTGATCTCCGGATCATTTGGCACATATACGCGGTCCTCGAACCATAAGGTATCGTGCTCATCCTCACGAAATCCCTTGGCTTTTCCTTTGCTCATCTTCTCCTTTATCTCTTCAATCTCCTTGTCTGTCTTCTGAGCTTCTCTGATCCTTTCCATCAAGGTAGACTGAATCTCCAATGTCGCTAAATAGCCTCTAGGGACTATCTCCAAACATAGCTCACGTAGGTCCTCGGCTAACTCCTGAGGTAACTCTCCTGTCTGCTACTACGTTAGCCTTTCCAGGGTGATAATGCAATCTCATATCATAGTCTTTGATGAGCTCCAACCATCTCCTCTGTCTGAGGTTTAACTCCTTCTGCGTGAAAATGTACTTCAAACTCTTGTGATCCGTGTACACTTCACAATGGTTTCCGATGAGAAAATGTCTCCATGTCTTCAATGCATGCACCACGGCTGCTAATTCCAAATCATGCGTAGCATAATTCTTCTCATGGGGTTTAAGTTGTCGTGAAGCATACGAAACAACTCTTCCTTCCTGCATAAGCACTGCTCCAAGTCCTCGACGAGAAGCGTCGCAATAAACTTCATAGTCCTTGCGTTGATCTGGCAGAATCAACACTGGTGATGTAACCAATCGTTTCTTCAACTCCTGGAAACTAGCTTCACATTCCTCAGTCCAATCGAATTTGGTGTCCTTCTTCAATAGCTCAGTCATGGGCTTAGCAATCCTTGAGAAATTCTCGATAAATCTCCGGTAGTATCCTGCAAGTCCAAGAAAACTCCGGATTTCTCCAACTGTAGTGGGCGATTCCCAACTTGTCACTGTGTCAACCTTGGCAGGGTCTACTGCTATTCCTTCTCCAGAAATAACATGTCCAAGGAATCCAACTTCCTTCAAGCCAAAACTCACATTTGCTGAACTTGGCATATAACTGATGTTCTCTGAGCTTCTCAAGTACCAATCGTAAATGCTCCTCATGCTCTTCTTCATCCTTGGAAAAGATTAAAATATCATCAATGAACACCACGACGAACTTATCCAAAAACTCCATAAACACTTTGTTCATCAGGTTCATGAAATAGGCCGGTGCGTTAGTCAGTCCAAATGACATAACGGTATACTCATACAATCCATATCTGGTGGTAAATGCCGTCTTGGGTATATCCTGCTCTCGAATCTTTAACTGATGGTATCCTGATCGTAGATCGATCTTGGAAAATACTTTAGCTCCTTGCAAGCGGTCAAACAAATCATTGATCATCGGCAGTGGGTACTTGTTTTTGATGGTCACTTCATTCAATCCTCGGTAATCAACAACCATCCTTAGTGATCCATCTTTCTTCTCTACTAGAAGTACTGGTGATCCCCAAGGTGACGAACTTGGGCGAATATAGCCTTTATCCAGTAACTCCTTGATCTGCTTCTTAATTTCCTCCAAATCCTTTGCGGGCATCCTGTACGGTCTCTTAGATATTGGCCCTGTGCCTGGCAAAAGTTCAATCAAGAACTCAATGTCTCTATCTGGTGGCATGCCTGGCAACTCTTCTGGAAATACATCCGGATAATCCTTCACCACTGGTACTTCCTCCTGTACAACTCCTGATAAGGAATTCACTTGAGTCCTCTTCGGCATATGCCTGGATACATACTTGATCCTTTTTCCTTCCGGGGTGGTAAGCAAAATCGTCTTGCTGGCACAATCGATGTTTCCTCCATACAACGATAGCCAATCCATTCCCAAAATCACATCCAAACCTTGCGATTCCAAAACAATGAGGTCTGAGGGGAAAACATGCCTACCAATGGCCAACGGTATCTGAAAACATCCTTGGGTGGCCATATACTCTGCTCCTGGCGAGGTTACTAACATGGGGCTTTTGAGGACTTGGGTGGACATCTTAAACTTGTTTACGAATCCCCTTGATATGTATGAATGCGATGCACCAGTATCGAAAAGAACAGTTGCAGTAAATGACTTAACCAAAAACTTACCTATTACTGCATCAGGCTGAGCTTCAATCTCCTCCACGCTCACGTGGTTCACATGTCCTTTGTTGAACGGGTTCGGCTTCTTCCCAGAGCTTCCATTGCCATTTCCATTTTGGGCTTCGGGACAATCGGTAGCGTAATGTCCCGTCTTCTGGCACTTGAAACAGGTAATGTGACTTAGATCTCTCTTGGTTGGGGTAGATGGGTTGGTGCGGTTCTGTCCGTTTCCTCCTCCATTCCCATTACCATTCTTGGAGCCATTATGGTTGTGCGAACTACCTCCTCCATGGGTATGCTGAAACTGTCCTCCCGGCTTCGGGGTAAATCGTGGCTTCTGCTGGGCTCCAGAATTGTACTTCCCTTGTCCATACTTCCTCTTGCGGTTTTCAATCTGCTGTTGCTTCCCTTCAATCATGAGAGCTCTATCTACCAGCTCCTGGTAGTTGTTGAAAGTTGCTACCATCAACTGCATACTCAGCTCATCATTCAATCCTTCCAGAAACTTCTCCTGCTTGGCAGCATCCGTAGCAACGTCATCTGGTGCATAACGTGCTAACTTACTGAAATCCTCCACATACTGGCCTACGGTGCGTCCTCCTTGGCGTAGGTTGCGAAACTCACGCTTCTTCATAGCCATAGCTCCTGCTGAAACATGAGCTGTACGGAAAGCTTGCTGAAACTGGTCCCATGTGACAGTGTCAATAGGGTGCGTGGCTGTATAATTCTCCCACCATGATGCTGCGGGTCCATCAAGCTGATGTGCGGCAAAACGCACTCTTTCCGCATCTGTGCATCCTGCAGTGGTCAACTCCCTTCCAACTTTGCGGAGCCAATCATCTGCTACAATCGGCTCGGTGCTACTGGAGAACACCGGCGGGTTTAGCCTTAAGAAACGGGCTAAGTGATCAACAGGTGGTGGTGGCGGTGGGTTGTTGTTGTTGTTGCCTTGGTTCTGCACTAACACTTGCATCAGGGCATTCTGTTGCTGAATCAACTGGGTGATCTCTGGCGGGAAAACAAATCCGGTGTCGCGTCTCGGAGGCATCTGATAGGTTTAGAAAAGATGAGAATTAAGAATAGAATGAGGTCTAGAGAGAAAACACTACCCATATGCTCATGAGACAAATTCAATCAATATCACTCAATCAATCCAAACAAGGCAAAACAATCGATCTAACTAGCGTTACAAAGTGCTTGAACTATACTACTAAATGGGGGAAAACTACTACTGATATGGTGGTCTACTAAAAATTCTGATCCGTTGAAGACTCCATGATGTCTGCTCCAGCTTCATCAATCCATTCGTCTTCACTTGGTTCCGAGTCGGTGTCGTCGATGATGATGTAGTTATCCGGACAAGTGCATTCGTCGACTTCTGCTTTTGGCACTGGATTTCCCACGAATGCTCCAATCTTATTCTCCAGGTCGTCAATCTTCCCTACTAGTGCGTTGATTTCCTCCAAGTAATCTTCGCGTGTAGTCTTGAGTTCTTCTTGGAGTTCCTTGATCTTCGTGAATGCCTTCTTCAGTTCTTCCTTGTCCGTGCACATCTGATTCTCCTGGCGTCGAATATGTTGGTTCTGCTCCTGGATGAAAGCTGCAATTGATCCATCCTTCTTGGTCTTGATCATCTCCCATTGCGCGTCTCGACGTCCACAAATTTGATAAATTGTATCCTTAAGCTCCTGGTGATAGACTTCTCCAATGCGTCCCATGGCGATATGTGCGGCCATGCTCTTCCCTAAACTCCAAGTTGGTGCTTCGAAAACCAATCTCATGGGTTCGTAATTGGCGCAAACGTTCTTCCTGGAATGATAACTTGAATCTTCCAGCTCTCCTCTTCAGGTAATGTAGCGTTGTAGGTTCCGGTGACGCTTGGTATTCCTATGTTCAAGTACTTGGTGACTTCCTTCAAATGTCGTCCAAACGGCGTATCTTCATCTGGTTGCATGAACTTGCTCCTTGCATTCGCCATTCCTAAAAGAGTGGAAAGTGGAGAGGGGTCAGAAATGAGAAGAGAGAACTTTTCTAGGGCTTAAGCTTAGTGGTCGTGTCCTATAGTCAGCGTGTGCTCTGATACCAACTTTGTAGCGACCAGACCTCAAATGGCCTGTGCTGCTGTGCACCAGTGTCATCCCTGGATCAGTAATGCTGACACGCACAGTACAAATGGAGGATTTATAACAGAGTAGCAATCACACACTTATTACATCGAATATCTCCAAAGAGATTAAGTATGATAAACATGGCTTAAGGCCATCTAATAACGATAACAGCGGAAGACTTGGAAGATAAGTGAGTCCATCAACTCCAGCGGCATCACTGAGTATAAGACCACGACCTAAGGCACCTTACTCGTCGTCTGAAAAGTCTGCAACATGAAACGTTGCAGCCCGAAAACGGGTCAGCACATAGAATATGCTGGCAAAGTAACACATAGAGAGCAATGAACAATAATAATGCTATACTATATGCATATATGGCTGGTGGAAAGGCTCTATGGTTACAGTTTTGCGAAAAGCCAATTTTATCCTACTGCAAAGGAATAAATTTTATTTAACTATCATGGTGGTTGAAACATTGAGAAGGTACCTCCAACTCAATCCCAATTAAGTAACATCATTAACCCAACAAAATTAATTATAAGTATCACAGTGATGAGATTCAAATGATAATCCAGATACTAGATACTCAAGTTGTCCATAACCGGGGACACGGCTAATCATGATCAGTTTGTACACTCTGCAGAGGTTTGTGCACTTTTCCCCACAAGACTCGATCGCCTCCGCTTGATTCTCGCACTGCATGATGTTTGAGAAACGGATGACCGAGACACAGTCTTTCAGAAACAATCACTCTTTACTCTGGATGGACCGGTACACCTACTTTCCCCTACATCTGCTAGTCCACCTCTTCAAGAGATCCTGTAACCTACTCAGCTATGCTAGAGCCCATAATAGCTTGTGGCTGCACACGGAAGTTTCTAGCATGAATAATCTTATGATCCCTTTGAGCCTGGGTGGCGGACCTTATACATACAGACAACACTGGGTTCTCCAGGTGCCTCAATCCACCCAGATGTGAGTTTTAGTTGCCACCTTAAGTTGAACCATTATTAAACATCTCACATCTGTCATGAATATCACTCAAATCCAATCCACGTCTACGAGCATAGCATGGCAATATAATAGCAACGTAGAAGTAACTCCCAAGGGTTTGATATAGTAAACAGGTAATAGGTACTACCTCAACTACTTCCCAGATACCCACAAGTTATTTAGATCCTAATCATGCAATGTGTTTGGGGAAAAAGATCTAATGCAATAAAACTGGGTATGAACGGGATATGATCAAAGTGTTACTTGCCTTGCTGATGATCCGCAAAACCTAGCGAGTCGAAGTAACAAGCGGCACACTCCGGGTACTCTATCGCAAACAAACAAGCATACAATCAGTACTCAGCTAATGCACAGGTAAAACTCGAATGAAAGATCCAACCAGAAATTTCAACTTAAGAACTCCGGTTTGCAAAAAGAATCAACTCGAAAGAAGCAACGAAAGTCAAACGGCGAAAGAAAGAAACTTCGTTTGCTAATCTGGATCTATGTCAAATTTTACTGTAGCAAAAACTTCTTTGAGTAGGTTAAACGGAAAGAGAATTTCGAGACGAAACTCTAGGCGCTTGAATCGCCTGATTCCGATAAACGAGCGAGAAGTTAAACAGATTCGAAAGATTCGATCAGAAATCGAATCTGAGAAAATAACGAGAAAATCCGACGAAAAAGAAAAACAGACGAACGGTTAAATAACGGACGTTCGTTAACAGAGAAAAACTGACGAACGCGTTCGTTAAAACGAACGGTTCGGTGAACGCTCGCGAAATAAGAAAACCGAAAAAACCGATCTAGGGTTTTTTTTTCAAACGAAGGGTTTTTTTTACAGAAAACCGGTCAACGACGGGGATAAACGACCGGCGGCAGTACCTCGTCGGGCGGGCTCCGGCGAGGGGCTCCGGCGGGGCGGGGCTCGGCGGCGGGCTCGGGGCTCGGGGAGGCGGCGAGGGGCGGCGAGGGGCGGCGGCTCCGGGCTCCCGGCGGCGGCGGCGGGCGAGGCAACCGGCGGCGGCGGCGGCGATGATGCGGGCGGGCGGGCGGCGGCGGCTCGGGGTGAGGAGAGAAGAGAGGGGGGTATTTAAGGAGGGGGGGCGGCGGTGCTTGGGGAAGGGGGCACCCGAGGCGGCGGCGGCTTCCGTGCCCGGAAGGGACTCCGGCGGTGGCGGCTTCCGTGCCCGGAAGGGACTCCGGCGGCGGCGGCTTCGTGCGGGAGGAGGAGAGGCCGCGGGCGGGCCGTCGGCTGGGCCTTTGGCCCAGTCGGCGCGGGCGCGTTTTTTTTTAAATAAGTTCCGCGGAAAATATTGCGTAGAAAAATAAATAAAAATCAGAAAAATATGAAATAAATTTTCCCCGTCTAGTTAGAAAATCTAGAATAGGATGAACATTTTTAAAATAAAAAAATAAATATTTTGAAAACATACAATATTTTTAATGCAATAAAAATTGCAAATAAAATCCAAATAAATCCCAAATATTGTTTTTAACATTTTTCCTCCAGTATTTCAATTGTTTTGGAGAAGTCATATTTTCTCCTCTCGTTTATTTAAAATTGAAATATTTTTCCGGAGAGAAAAATAATTAAAACCAAAATCCTCGTTGGAAAAATTAATTGAAAAAGAATACGGGAAAATCCCCAACTCTCTCCGAGGGTCCTTGAGTTGCTTAGGATTTATCGAGGATTTGTCAGAATGCAACAAAACATGATATGCAAATGATGATCTATGTATAACATTCCAAATTGAAAATTTGGGATGTTACATGTACACGACCCGTGCCTCTTAGGGGTGGGGTTGATTGGGAGTCGGCGTTTGTGCTTGAGAACGCTACGAGCTGTAGCGACTTACGGCGTCCAAGTCCCAGGTGAGCGATGAACTTCGCCGAGGGAGGTTGGTAGTTTAAATTGAAGCCCGTTAGGTCTTGCAAACAACGGTGGTGGCCGGAAGTCCAAGGGAGTGGCTAGACGTTGCGCTCTATTGCTTAACCGACCACAGGGTGCTGGAGGTGGGCGTTTGGGGTGCTGTTGACTGGGAGTCGGCGTCTGTGCTTGAGGACAGTGTTTGGGGTCCTGTAGGCTGAGGCAAGGTTAACGTTGATGGATCACCCGTTTCAAATACCACCTAGCCACACATGTTCCGGTGGTTGGCGTCGACGACGGTAGCGTATGGTTGCGGATGACGTTGTTGCTGGGTGCAGCTCTGATGAATTTACATATAATTTTAATGTTACAAACACTTTCTTTGAGCCGCCTGATGATAGACTATTGTTTCTCCTTTTTGCTTGGCTTGTCTTGAAATATACATTTGCTAAAGCTGCTTTTATAACCAAGCAGCAGAGATCCTTTCACTAATTGACATTGACAGCCAAGATTGTGAACTGCTCTAAAAATAGTCAATACTGAATTGTGATGAATTAAGTAACCATTTTTGGAAAATAAAATACTGATTTAATTAAATTCATATTTCCTCTGTTATTACGTATCCCATACAGACAATTTGGACGGATGATATACTTTGTGTTTGAGTGTGACGACTTTCCCACCATACCCTTTGTGCAGCATCTAAACGTCACCAATGTCATAAATGGTCGTCTGGTAGTCATTGAATATTTGTTTTGATCCACTGCCATGGTTTTGTTTGCTATTTTCGATGTTTTATGTCCTTGTACATTGATTTTATCTAGTAATATCGATACAATCTGCAGAGAATCCCATCTGCCGTTGTGAGGCTTCTAAAGATGAACCTAGGATATCTACCTCAAAACGGTGGAATCAGCCTAACAGAGGTGTATGATGCAATAGACATGAGCACAACGTACTCCATACGAACCGACGGCAGAATGGAGGTGACCGGTTTTTCAGATTTTGCCCGGGAAGCTCAGCTAAGGGTTGGTTCAGTTGTCCTCGTCGCAATTGAAAAGCGGTGGCCAACTTTGGGAAACATGAAGCTGCTGCGGATGATAATCAACGACCTTTCCTGATAGAGCGTTGCCGGTGGCTATACTTCCTATATCACAGTTCAGTAATGTATGTCTGGTTTTTGAACAGGCTGTACACACCAGTTTTGTTATTTAGTTATGTCATGGTATGTAAGTGAGCATATAATTATGTCCAAGAGGACGGTGGTGAAAATTCCCGGTCAAAGAAGGTGAAACACTTACGTGGGTTACTTTATTTATCTATGATAATAATAAAAGGATTCGCTGACTAATAATGGAGGATGAATGGCTGTGGTGAAGTATGTTTTTGCATAGTTTAGTGACGTTGCTAGCTCCCCACGCCAGTAGTATACGTATTTTTCACTATGGTGCTCCGCAGAATAGCGTGATGCCAAGTAGTTTGTTGCGATGAGCTCAAACATACACCTCTGTCTACCGCACAGCACTTCTCCTAAAAAACTAGTGCCTTCCCCTATGGCTCTGTCACCTAAAACATCCATGCCTTTACAAAGTGTCACTTAAAACATTTGCCAGAACACGGGCACGGATTGACGTCCGTGCAATCACATAGCTTCATGTCCGTGCCTCACGTAGCATCGTACATGTGCCTCTAGCTGTGCTTCTCGTTGTATAAGTGTGTCTCGCAGCTGCATGCCCACGCCCCTCGTTGCTTCTCGTTGTTTCTGCCCATCTCGTCCTTGCAACTATTTCATACATGACCGTGCCTGTTGCGTCGGCACATTCATGCCTCTCAAGACCGTGCCTCGACAAGAATAACGACCGTGGTTGTAAC
Organism: Triticum aestivum; assembly: GCF_018294505.1. Classification (NCBI taxonomy): domain Eukaryota; kingdom Viridiplantae; phylum Streptophyta; class Magnoliopsida; order Poales; family Poaceae; genus Triticum; species Triticum aestivum. The sequence continues at coordinate 326,954,771 of NC_057805.1, forward strand.
AGTGAAGCGTATAGATGATACATTCAGGAAACCTTAGGGACCACCTTGCAACTATTTCAGACATGACTGTGCCTGTTCCGTCGGCACATTCATACCTCTCACAGTTAATTGAAAAACATTCCGGAAAAACAGTAATGGACGCCTATTGTCAATCCTCACGTCACGTACATTCGACGTTCATTCATTCGTCACAGAAGTAATAGCCGTGCCTCTGCCATAGAACATGTAAGTGAAAAATGATTCTTCCTACACTTGTAAAACTCGGAATGCCCTGGATAAATGTCGAATCCCATCTTGCGGTAAAACCATGGAGGCCGGTGCTTCTCAGAAACACATCTGTGGCTTTTTGCGCATGTAGTTGAGTGCATGGCTATATGTTCGTGCCCGTGCCTCACGTAGCACCATAGCACGAATTGATGTCCGTGCAATCACGTAGCTTCATGTCGTGCCTCACGTAGCATCGTATCTGTGCCTCTAGTTGCGCCTCTCGTTGTATAAGTGCTTCTCGCAGCTACATGCCCACGCCTCTCGTTGCTTCTCGTTCTTTCTGTCCATCTCGTAGCATCAGTTCCAACACGGACACACAACAGTGCCTCTGAAAAACACAGCACTGCTCCTCCAAGCGAATGTATCACTAAAAACAATTGCCACTCCCAGTGAATGTATCACGCCCGTGTGTCTCTACATAGCCACTTCAAGCATGCTTCTCTTGGTTAGAGACGCGTGCCTCTACATACCGCCCCTGCATGCCTCATGAGATAAATTGTAAAAATTGACATTTGACAGCAAACTACGGAAGACTACGATCTTCTCCGCGAGTTGCTGGAGATGCAACGGCTATTGAAAACATAACTGCTGAATTTGTTTTATTTTCTTTTTAAGAAAAACCATGATCAAAAACCCAAGATGTGCACAACCGAATCGACATGGAGATGAAACCACGATCCAGAACCCACGATGTGCACAACCGCATCGACAGTGAGATCGTGCACTCCTTTGCCGCTTCCCCGCCCTTAAATTTAGACTTCCGTCGCGGACTTCTCACCCACAAACAACAGAAATCGCCATTGCACTCCCACTCATTGTTCCCCACGAAATACCAGGTTGCAGGAGGAAGAACTGCTCCAGGCCATGGGATTCATCAAGGAATTCATGGAGGTGCAGGCCCACAGCAACACCAAGTTGCACGTGATCCACACCAACGACTTGCACATGGCGGCGACCACCATCGAGCAGTACGAGCGACACCTCCAATTCGAGCACCACAAGATCATCGGAGTTAATGTGGAGTACACCAACGACGTTGGCGAAGATCAGAAACCTGCCCTCGTCCAGCTCTCCGTCGGCAAGGATCATCCGGTGCTACTCTTCCAACTGAGCGCCGCCGAACTGCACCAGGTTCAACAACTTCCTCGCCGACCCCAGATACATGTTTGCTGGCTTCTCCATCGACGGCGACATAGAGATGCTCGGCCGCGTCGGACTGGAGATCTCCCACTTCGTCGACATCCAGAAGGAATGGAGGGTGCCTATAGCTACCAAGCCTCTGGACTCCCTTGGGGACGTCTCAGGCATCCTTGTCCACGACTACTACAACGACATGAAGAAGAAGCTCACCAACGCAGAACACAAGCGCTGGGCATGCATGCCCCTGTCCATGAGGCACATCGAGTACGCGGCAAAAGACGCTTACGCTGCGTACGAGATATGGAGCCGCCTCACCACCATCCAGGAAGGGCTCCGTCGGGCAAAACTCGAGAAGGAGCAATCCAGGAATCGCGCTAGGTCCTCAGGCGACTACGACTACTGAAGCAGGTGGTCTTGGCCAAGAAAAGTATCTAGAAGATTGCTCATGCAATTCTAGATTTCTCATTAGATTTGCTTTCTCTCAAGACTGTTGTTTGCTTGTTATAAATTTAGGTTTGCTTGTGTCAAAGTTAACCTTGTAGTTTGCGTGCAGTTTACATATCTTTTGAACAAGTTTATTTCCAGTGCAATGTTGGTGTTATCTATTAGTAGAATATATTGGCGTGAACTGAAAAATGTAAACACAGTACAGATAGTATACGGTTAGCGTAACGCACCGAGCAGGTACACATAGCAGTCCACAAAAATGACGAGCATGCAATGCACTAGTACCTTTGTGGATGCAGCGTCCAAATGTAGGGACAACAATTACAGAATGCTCCTAAAAGCAGTGCACAATGTTCTAATGAACCATTGCACACACGATATTAAAAATCGTTCGTATGGAACACTTTAGAAAAACATTCTGAATACAGAGGTAGTTACGTGTTTATTCTCCTTGGAAAACATTGCTTACGTCCATGACCCTCAGAGAAGAGCACTACGAAAAAAAGAGGCACGGTTGTCCGTCAATAACACCAACTACTTAAAACACCCACGGAGGCACTTCTGTGCCTCCACTCCTATGGGGACCGTGCGTAACTTGGCTTCACGTCCGTTAATGAGGCCGAATGCCTTCGAAGACACATGGATCTCATAGGCCAGGCCCCCCGCAATGAAAACGTGTCAATGAAAGCTTCTTGAAAACAGAGGCACACCTTCAGATGCATGCATCACGATCCTTCGCGTCCCTACCTCCCTTAGATTCACGTCCGTGCCTCCAGTTCGTCACGTGCGTGCCTCTACCTCAGGTAAAATCATACCTCTCTCGTGCATAACATGTTAAGAAAGTTGCTGACAACAAAAACATCATAAAGTCGAGCCTTACGTCCACCCTGCTGGCACTACACGTGACGTCACTGAAAACGCAGAGGCAGGACCGTGCCTTACGGCCCGGTTCCGACGTATCGGGTCTATGAAGACTTGCTTCCTTCTTAATATGGGGCGTGACTACTGCAAAGGCATTGGCTTCATCCTTCACGTCTGTGCCTCGACAAGAATAACGACCGTGCTTGTAACAGTGAAGCATATAGGTGATACATTCAGGACACCTTAGGGACGACCTTGCAACTATTTCAGACATGACCGTGCCTGTTTTGTCGGCACATTCATGCCTCTCACAGTTAATTGAAAAACATTCTGGAAAAACAGTAACGGACGCCTATTGTCAATCCTCACGTCACGTACATTCGACGTTCATTCCTTCGTCACAGAAGTAATAGCGTGCCTCTGCCACAGGACATATAAGTGAAAAAAGATTCTTTCTACACTTGTAAAACCCGGAATGCCCTGGATAAATGTCGAATCCCATCTTGCGGTAAAACCATGGAGGCCGGTGCTTCTCAGAAACACATCTGTGGCTTTTTGCGCATGTAGTTGAGTGCACGGCTATATGTTCGTGCCCGTGACTCACGTAGCACCATAGCACAAATTGACGTCCGTGCAATCACGTAGCTTCATGTCCGTGCCTCACGTAGCATCGTATCTGTGCCTCTAGTTGCGCCTCTCATTGTATAAGTGCTTCTCGCAGCTGCATATCCATGCCTCTCGTTGCTTCTCGTTCTTTCTGTCCATCTCCTAGCGTCAGCTGCAACACAAACACACAACAGTGCCTCTGAAAAAACACAGCCCTGCTCCCCCCAGCGAATGTATCAGTGAAAACAATTGCCACTCCCAGTGAATGTATCACGCCTGTGTGTCTGAGAGTTAAACCATCCACTTCAAGCATGCTTCTCTTGGTCAGAGACTTGTGCCTCTACATACTGCCCCTGCATGCCTCACGAGATAAATTGTAAAAGTTGACATTTGATAGCAAACTATGCAAGACAACGATCTTCTCCCCGAGTTGCTGGAGATACAACGGATGTTAAAAAATAACTACTGATTTTATTTTTATTTTTTATAAAGAAAAACATCGATCAAAAACCCAGGATGTGCACAACCGCACTGACACGGAGATGAAACCACGATCCACAACCCACGATGTGCATAACCACATCGACAGTGAGATCGTGCACTCCTTTGCCGCTGCCCCGCCCTTAAATTTAGACTTCCGCCGCGGCCTTCTCACACACAAACAACAGAAATCGCCATTGCGCTTCCACTCATTGTTCCCCACGAAATACCAGGTTGCAGGAGGACGAACTGCTCCAAGCCATGGGATTCATCAAGGAATTCATGGAGGTGCAGGCCCATGGCAACACCAAGTTGCACGTGATCCACACCAACGACTTGCACAAGGCGGCGACCACAATCGAGCAGTACGAGCGACACCTCCAGTTCGAGCACCACAAGATCGTCGGAGTTGATGTGGAGTACACCAACGACCATGGCGAAGATCAGAAACCCGCCCTCGTCCAGCTCTTTGTCGGCAAGGATCATCCGGTGCTGCTCTTCCAACTGAGCGCCGCCGACAAGAACTGCACCAAGTTCGACAACTTCCTCGCTGACCCCAGGTACACATTTGATGGCTTCTCCATTGACGGTGACATAGAGATGCACGGCCGCGTCGGACTGGAGGTCGCCCACTTCGTCGACATCCAGAAGGAATGGAGGGTGCCTACAGCTACCAAGCCTCTAGACTCCCTTGGGGACGTCTCAGGCATCCTTGTCCACGACGGAGAGCTCACCAACGCAGAACACAGCCGCTAGGCATGCATGCCCCTGTCCATGAGGCACATCGAGTACGCGGCAAAGGATGCTTACGCTGCGTACGAGATATGGAGCCGCCTCACCATCATCCAGGAAGGGCTCCGCTGGGCAAAACTCGACAAGGAGTAGACCAGGAAGCGCGCTAGGTTCTGGGGCGACTACGACTACTGAAGCAGGTGGTCCCGGCCAAGAAAAGTATCAAGAAGATTGCTCATGCAATTCTAAATTTCTCATTAGATTTGCTTTCTCTCAAGATTGCCGTTTGCTTGTGTCGCAGATAACCTTGTAGTTTGCTTGCAGATAACCTTGTAGTTTGCTTGCAGTTTACATATCTTTTGGACAAGTTTATTTCCAGTGCACCACAGAGGCACTTAATTTTGTGCCTCTGATACTAAGGGGACCGTGCGTAACTTGGCTTCACATCGTTTTACGCGACATTCTCGACGACAACCCAAAGCTTCACCTTCTCTCTGATAAGTTCATTAATGAGGCCCAATGCCTTCGAAAACACATGGAGCTCATAGGCCATGCCCCCCGCAATGAAAACGTGTCAATGAAAGCTTCTTGAAAACAGAGGCACACCTTCACGTGCTTGCATCACGATCCTTCGCGTCCGTACCTCCCTTAGAATCACGTATGTGCCTCCAGTTCGTCACGTGCGTGACTCTACCTTGGGTAAAATCGTACCTCTCTCGTGCGTAACATGTTAAGAAAGTTGCTGACAACAAAAACATCAAAAAACCGAGCATTGCGTCCACCATGCTAGCACTAAATGTGACGTCACCGAAAACGCAGGGGTAGGACCGTGCCTTACGGCCAGCTTCCAACGTATCGGGTCTATGAAGATTTGCTTCCTTCTTAATATGGGACGTGACTATCGCAGAGGCATAGGCTCTCGTTCACCTCCGTGCCTCGACAAGAACGACGACCGTGCTTGTAACAGTGAAGCGTATAGATGATACATTCAGGAGACATTAGGGACCACCTTGCACCTATTTCATACATGACCGTGCCTGTTCCGTCGGCACATTCATGCCTCTCACAGTTAATTGAAAAACATTCTGGAAAAACAGTAACAGACACATATTGTCAGTCCTCCCATCACGTACCTCCGACGTTCATTCCTTCCTCACAAAAGTAATAGTTGTGCCTCTGCCAAAGAACATATAAGTGAAAAACAATTCCTCCTACACTTATAAAACCCGGAATATCCTGGATAAATGTCGAATCCCATCTTGCGGTAAAACCATGCAAGCAGGTGCTTCTCAGAAGCACATTTGTGGCTTTTTTGCGCATGTTGTTGAGTGCCTCTATAGAATCTAACCATGTTGAAACCATATTGAAATCTAACCATACTGAAATCTCTAGAATCAAATATGTGCCCCAGTTGAGACATTTATTTTGTACTTGAAACTGCAATTTATAATAAAACAATATAGTGTAATAAAACATACGCCTTCCGACCCAAATATGGTACTTGAAACTGCAATTTGTAATAAAACATACGCCTTCCGTTACAAATTAATTGGCTCAACCTTGTACTAACCAGTACAATGTGAATTGTACTGCCTGGTATGAAGTTACTACAAAGTTGACACATTTATTTTGGGACGGGGTAGTACTACTACTTAAGAACAAAACACGATTGCTTGACATGGAAACGAAACCGTCTCCATTCTAACATCGACGATTGCTTGACATTGTTCAACCGTTACAGGCATACAAAACATGGAAAGCATAAGAAGCATGCAAAGCAAACATCTACTAAAAAAACTACACTACTCCCCGTTGTTCGAGATGTTCACTATCTCCATTCTGACATCGATGTCGTCGGCCTCCGCCTCCTGCTCCGCATCCGCTCGTCGAAGAGCACATCGGTCTTCGCCTGTTCTTCCCAGAGGAAGCACCGGTTGGACTCCACGTATGCCTCATCTTGGATGGACTCCAGGATAGCGGTCTGCTCCGCCATCAAGGCCGCCTCACCGAGATAGAACTCCTCCTCGTCTCCTCGTCACCCCACTCCTCGCCGTCCTCGTCTTCCTCGTCACCCCCCTCCTCGTTGTCCTCGTCAACCTCGCCATCCCCCTCCTCGTCGTCCTCGTCATCCTCGTCATCCCCCTCCTCACCGTCCTCATCATCCTCGTCATCCCCCTCCTCGTCGTCCTTGTCATCCTCGTCATCGCCCTCCTCATCGTCCTCGTCATCCTCGTCCCCGCCTTCCTCGACGTCCTCGTCATCCTCGTCCCCGCCTTCCTCGTCGTCCTCATCATCCATGTCACCCCCTCCTCTTCCTCCATCACATCTCCCCGCACTGGATCAACTCCCTGCATGAGTTCCGACGCATCCCCCTCCACTTCCTCCACCTCCCCAATCTCCTCCGACCCCGGCGAGTCCGGAGACATGCCCGCTACGACCCGAGCAGCGCGTCTCGAACGGATGTCCTCCTGCAACTAGAAGCGGCGCTCGGGAGTAAGCATGGCGTAAGTAGTTTTCTTGTGCCGAACCATGGTGGGGGCCGTCACAAACGAAAAGAGGAAGACGGATGATTTCCTAGGATTGCTGGCGAAAGAGGGAGAAGCAGGATGATGTCTAGTGGTGGCGGACGCCGCTCGCCTTAAATAACTGCTCCTTGACCTCGAGCGAGGAGCCGGAACGGTGTCACGCGACGTTCACTTCGCCAATGGATGAGACGGTCGTTGGTCCTTTTGGCTTCCGCAGCGCCGACACGTGGCGTTCACTCTACTAAATACCTCGACCACCTCCAGAGCGGCGTCACCGGAGGAGACGCCCGTCGGACCCTTGGGTTTCCGGAGCGGCGTCCACGCGGCGTTCACACCCGAATACGAGGAGACGCACATCGAACAGTAGGGTTTCTGCAATCAACGCATGAATGTGACTCTCTGTAACGCATAATCGTGCCTCTCCGGGCTTCATGGTTGTGCCTTTCATTGCGAACGATTAAACAGAATCATTTGGAACACCAAGACAAACTAACGTCACTCTACACAATACCACACCGTGCCTTCCTGGGACCCATGACCGTGCGAAGAATATACCACACCAACGTCTCTCGAATAGGCCATTCCGTGCCTCACAGAGTAAATAGTGGGTGTTCACATCTGAACCAATTCCGCTGGGTCTCCCCAATTAAAGAACGAACCTGACGGTGCCTTTGTGGGCTGAACGCCCGTGCCTCTCCGTCTGATCGAGTTGACGGAATCATTCGGAACACAAACACACGGGAGCGTAACTCTATATTATACGGCAGCATGCCTTTTAGTGCTTCACGCCCGTGCCTGTGACCCTTAACACTGCCACGAACGTCCACGCCATCGTCAGTGCACGAGTCATGTCCCTACCTGGTACAGAACCGTGGCTGTATTCATTTCACGCCCGTGCTTCTAATAAAAGAAGCACGACACAACTCAGTACAGAGCCGTGGCTTTTAAAAAAAAGGAACTTACACTTTTAAACACCTCGACTCTCGAATCGGCCACTCGCAAAGTAAACATTCAGCGTTAACATCTAAACCCATTCTGCTTTGTTTCCATAATAAACGTACGAACGTGACTCTGCGACAGACCAAACCATACCCTCATGGGATTCATGTTCGTGCCTCTTCTTCTAAAGGAGTCAACGGAATCATTTCGAACACAAATACAGGCGAACGTGACTCTATATAAAATCATGCCATCTGGAACACCAAGACAAACTAACGTCACTCTAAACTATACCACGCCGTGCCTTCCTGGGACCCATGACCGTGCGAAGAATATACCACACCAGCGTCTCTCAAATAGGCCATTCCGTGCCTCACAGAGTAAACAGTGGGTGTTCACATCTGAACCAATTCCGCTGGGTCTCCCCAATTAAAGAACAAACCTGACGGTGCCTTTGTGGGTTGAACGCCCGTGCCTCTCCGTCTGATCGAGTCGACGGAATCATTCGAAACACAAACACACGGGAGCGTGACTCTATATTATACGGCAGCATGCCTTTTAGTACTTCACGCCCGTGCCTCTGACCCTTAACACTGCCACGAACGTCCACGCCATCGTCAGTGCATGAGTCATGGCGCTGCCTGGTACAGAACCGTGGCTGTATTCACTTCACGCCCGTGCTTCTAATAAAAGAAGTGCGACGCAACTTAGTACAGAGCCGTGGCGTTTAAAAACAAGGAGCTTACGCTTTTAAACACCTCGACTCTCGAATCGGCCACTCGCAAAATAAACATTCAGCCATAACATCTAAACCCATTCTGCTTTGTTTCCATAATAAATGTACGAACGTGACTCATCTACAGACCAAACCATGCCCTCATGGGATTCATGTCCACGCCTCTTCTTCTGAACGAGTCAACGGAATCATTTCGAACACAAATACAGGCGAACATGACTCTATATAAAATCATGCCATCTGGAATCACTCTACACAATACCACGCCGTGCCTTCCTGGGACCCATGATCGTGCGAAGAATATACCACACCAGCATCTCTCGAATAGGCCATTTCGTGCCTCATAGAGTAAATAGTGGGTGTTCACATCTGAACCAATTCCGCTGGGTCTCCCCAATTAAAGAACGAACCTGACGGTGCCTTTGTGGGCTGAACGCCCGTGCCTCTCCGTCTGATCGAGTCCACGGAATCATTCAGAACACAAACACACGGGAGCATGACTCTATATTATATGGCAGCATGCCTTTTAGTGCTTCACGCCCGTGCCTGTGACCCTTAACGCTGCCACGAACGTCCACGCCATCGTCAGTGCACGAGTCATGTCCCTACCTGGTACAGAACCATGGCTGTATTCACTTCATGCCCATGCTTCTAATAAAAGAAGTGCAACGCAACTCAGTACAGAGCCGTGGCTTTTAAAAACAAGGAACTTACGCTTTTAAACACCTCGACTCTCGAATCGGCCACTCGGAAAGTAAACATTCAGCGTTAACATCTAAACCCATTCTGCTTTGTTTCCATAATAAACGTACGAACGTGACTCTGCGACAGACCAAACCATGCCCTCATGGGATTCATGTTCGTGACTCTTCTTCTGAACGAGTCAACGGAATCATTTCGAACACAAATACAGGCGAACATGACTCTATATAAAATCACGCCATCTGGAACACCAAGTCAAACTAACGTCACTCCACACAATACCACGCCCTGCCTTCCTGGGACCCATGACCGTGCGAAGAATATACCACACCAAAGTCCCTCAAATAGGCCATTCCGTGCCTCACAGAGTAAATAGTGGGTGTTCACATCTGAACCAATTCTGCTGGGTCTCCCCAATTAAGGAACGAACCAAACGGTGCCTTTGTGGGCTGAACGGCCGTGCCTCTCCGTCTGATCGAGTTGACGGAATCATTCAAAACACAAACACACGGGAGTGTGACTCTATATTATACGGCATCATGCCTTTTAGTGCTTCACGCCCTTGCCTGTTACCCTTAACACTGCCATGAACATCCACGCCATCGTCAGTGCACGAGTCATGTCGCTACCTGGTACAGAACCGTGGTTGTATTCACTTCACGCCTGTGCTTCTAATAAAAGAAGTGTGATGCAACTCAGTACAGAGCCGTGGCTTTTAAAAACAAGGAACTTACGCTTTTAAACACCTCGACTCTCGAATCGGCCACTCGCAAAGTAAACATTCAGCGTTAACATCTAAACCCATTCTGCTTTGTTTCCATAATAAACGTACGAACGTGACTCTGCGACAGACCAAACCATACCCTCATGGGATTCATGTTCGTGCCTCTTCTTCTAAAGGAGTCAACGGAATCATTTCGAACACAAATACAGGCGAACGTGACTCTATATAAAATCATGCCATCTGGAACACCAAGACAAACTAACGTCACTCTAAACTATACCACGCCGTGCCTTCCTGGGACCCATGACCGTGCGAAGAATATACCACACCAGCGTCTCTCAAATAGGCCATTTCGTGCCTCACAGAGTAAACAGTGGGTGTTCACATCTGAACCAATTCCGCTGGGTCTCCCCAATTAAAGAACGAACCTCGGTGCCTTTGTGGGCTGAACGCCCATGCCTCTCCGTCACATGTAGTTGACAGAATCATTCGGAACACAAACTCACGGGAGCGTGACTCTATATTATACGGCGGCATGCCTTTTAGTGCTTCACGCCCTTGCATGTGACCCTTAACACTGCCACGAACATCCATGCCATCGTCAGTGCACGAGTCATATCGCTACCTGGTACAGAACCGTGGCTGTATTCACTTCACGCCCGTGCTTCTAATAAAATAAGTGTGACGCAACTCAGTACAGAGCTGTGGCTTTTAAAAACAAGGAACTTATGCTTTTAAACACCTCGACTCTCGAATTGGCCACTAGCAAAGTAAACATTCAGCGTTAACGTCTAAACCCATTCTGCTTTGTTTCCATAATAAACGTACAAACGTGACTCTGCAACAGACCAAACCATGCCTTCATGGGATTCATGTTCGTGCCTCTTCTTCTGAACGAGTCGACGGAATCATTTCGAACACAAATACAGGCGAATGTGACTCTATATAAAACCACACCATGAATTTGTGGGATGCAAGACCGTGTCTGTGACCCGAAACACTGCAACACAGAAAAGCCACGAACGTACATGCCTTCATCAGTACACAAGTCATTACAATACTAGGTTCACAACCGTGGCTGCAAAGACTTCACGTCCCATGCTTCACAAGTAACGGCGCCTAATTACAATGATACTCGAAACCAGAATGCATTTTGTTAATAAAGTAGCTGAAAACGAAATTTCACAAGACAAGGTAAGAAACTCCAGTCCACTTCTTAACAACACCAGATGCACACAACAGCCAGAGATGGTGATGTATACCTAGTCTCCACCGACCTTCTTGCTGGCTTGCTCCCCGTGCAGTTCATCAATCTCCTTCTTCAGCGCCTTCATATTCTCGTCATGTCGTTTCACAGCTGCGACCGATTCCTGCAACGACTGGACGTGCTCTTCAAGGAGATTGTTCTTCTCAACCGTAATTTCTACGGTCCTGGCATTCGCCTTCTCCAAATCTTCCCTTGCTTCCTGGAAGAGCTCCTTCCACCCGTAGATGATCTCCAGCAGCTCCTCGTACATTTTATCAGCCTCTGCAATTGAAATAAAGGAACTTGCCGTCGCCGCCCCGCTCACCATTCCCTTCTTCTTTCTCGAGCCACAACTGCTGCCCAATTCTATAGCAGGGGAGTTCTGTTGAAGACAATGACGCAGCCTAACCCTAGCTCCAATTGACTGTAAATCAGTATCAACAAGACACACCCACATCAAATTAGGAGTTAGCTGACCACAGTAATTCATGTTTCACAAACTAAATCAAGTAGCAGAAAGAAAGAAAAAACGAATGAAGGAGAAGCAGAAATAGGGTGAACTTACAGACGAGGAACCCTCGCCAGCCCGGATCTCCTCCCGCGATAGGGTACGACGGTCCGGAGTAGTCCCCTTCGGACCAGCCATGGCGGAGATGGTTAGAGAATAGAGAGGAGCAAGAGGAATGGAATACCTGGCGGCGGACAAAGGGAGGAGTATGATGTGGCTAGGGTTTCAAGACTCCGTCCGTCCGCCTTAAATAGCCGGAGCTTCCCCTCAGACGACGAGCCAGAGTGGCGTCACCGGAGGAGACGCCCGTTGGATCATTGGGTTTCCGGAGCGGCACCACGTGGCGTCCACACCCGAATACGAGGAGACACCCTTCGAACCGTTGGTTTCCGTGATAAATACATGTAGCGACCCGACCTCAGACGGTCAAGTCTCTGTGCTTAAGTGTCATCCCTGGATCGGTATGCTGACACACACAGTACTCGAGGATTTATAACAAAGGTAAATCACATGTATAAATAACGTAAATACTATTACCTCAATCTAAATAGCGGAAGTAACAACAAGGTTGTGGATTCCCATCAACACCAACGGCAAAGTTGAGTGTAGAAATCGTAACCCTAACGTATCACTTACTCGTCGTAAGATTCCTGCAACATGAGACGTTGCAGCCACAAAGGGTCAGTACATTGAATGTACTGGCGAATTCACACCATAGGATAATGATGAATAATAGCTATCACTACATGCATATATGGCTGGTGGAAAAAGCTCTATGGTTATAATGTTTTTGCGAAAAGCCAATTTTTCCCTACTGCAAAGGAATATATTTTATTTAACTACAAAGCTGGTTGATAAAGTATTGAGAAGGTTCCTCCAACTCAATCCCAAAATAATAATCATTAACCCAGTCAAATTAATTAAATAAAGTGTTGAGAGCAATATGATAATCCAAGAACCAGATACTCAAGATGTCCATAACCGGGGACACGGCTAATCATGATTAGATTGTACACTCTGCAGAGGTCTGTGCACTTTTCCCCACAAGACTCGATCTCCTCCGTTGGATTTCTCGCACTACAAGGTGTTTGAGAAATGGATGACTGAGACATAGCCTTTCAGAAACATTAACTCTTTACTCCGGGCAGACCATACCAAACCTACATCCCTCTACATGCTGATCCACCTCTTCAAGAGCTCACGCAACTTACTCAACTATGCTAGAGCCCATAATAGCTTGTGGCTGCACACGGAAGTTTCTAGCATGAAATAATCTTATGATCCCTTTGAGCCTGGGTGGCATTCCATAGGGTGATCACACGGGTCCTCCGGAATCCCCTTGGGCAAGCACTGGATTCTCCAGGTTCCCGGGCAAACAACTGGGTGCTCCAGGGTGCCCCTACCATTCCACCCAGATGTGTGTTAAAGTAGCCACCTTAAGTTAACCATTAATAATAAATTTCACATCTGTCATGAATCACTCAAACCAAACCACGTCTACGAGCATAGCATAGCAGTATAAGCATAACGTAGAAGTAACTCCCAGGGTTTGAATGCAGGGCAATAGGTTCCTACCTCATCAACTACTTCCCAATACCCACTTGTTATCAAATCATAACCATGCAATGTTTAAGGGTGAAACTAATGCATAAAAACATGGTATGAAAGAGATATGATCAAAGTGTGAACTTGCCTGCAATGTTGATGAAGATGATTCGCATTCAACACTCTTGATAGTTCTACTCGTCACACTCCGGTCAATCTATCGTAAGCAAGCAATAGTAACCACACATAAGCAATCACTCAAAAGATCGGAAAGAACGAAGAGCAATTCGGAAAACATCAAAACCCAGCAAATAACTCTTGCAACATAAAACAATTTCTAATAGTACCAAAATTGTGTGAATTTGGCCTTATCAGAAAGTTTAGGTCAAGAGCTTCGAATAGCAAAAAGAATCAACTAAATCGGAGTTATAAAACTCAAGTTATGATCAAACAAAGTTCGAATACAAATCTGATCTAATTAAAATTTTAAAACTTTCAAAAACATTTTTAAGTTGATTATCTGGATAGAGGGGATCATAACGAAGAAGTGGGCGTTGGTTTCGTTGGATTTGGACAAACGACTAAAAAGTTGTAGTCGATTGAAGATTAGGGACTAAATTGTAAGAAAAGAATTCATAGATAGGTCCCTGGCCGAAATTAAAAAGAAAAAGAAAAAATCCTATCGAACGAACGTTCGCTACAGAGGCATACGCGACGAAAACCGTTCGCTAAAGAGATCTAAACAGAGAACGTTTGCTACTTAAACGATATAATAAAAATAAAACCGATCTATATGAATAAACCAAGAAGACCACAAAAGAAACCGGGGTTGGTTTGGTTTATTATACCGGTTCGGGAGATTAAACCGGCGGCGGTCAACTCTGGCGATGGCGGCGACGGCTGTCGGCGACGGCGGCGCGCGGGCAAGGCGAGCGACGGCGCGGCTCAGGAGGAGGAGCGGCGAGCGGCGGCGGCGCGAGGCGGGGCGCTGGCGGAGTGCGGCTACGGCGGAGCGGCGCAGCAGGCGGCGGCGATGCAGGTGAAGTGCGGCGGCGGCGGTGCTGGATCCGTGAGGGCGGCAGTGTGGCTTGCGGGGAAGAGGGGTCCGGGGTCCTCGCCTTTTAAAGGCGGAGGGGGAGGCGGTGGCGTGGGGGAGGGGAAAGGGGGCGGCGGTGGGAGGCGGTGTCCGGGAAGGACACGGCGACGGCGGCGATGTCGTGCGGCGGCGGGAGTCCTGCGGGAGCTCGGGGACATGCGCGGGCGAGCGACGTGGGCTGGGCCGCGGCCTGGCAGAAGCTGGGCCGGCCCAGTCAGCGAGGGGCGAGTTTCTTTTTTTTTTCTAAATACAAATAGACGAAAAAATAATAAAAGCAAATTAAATAAAAATATTATATAGGCAGATAATATATCAAAATTTTCAGAAAAATGATTTCTACGACATGAACATTTTTGTAGCACCAAATAAAATCTAAAAAATTCAAATAAAGCAAAGAGTGCTACTGGTGCAATAAAACCTCATAAAAATCATTTTAAAAATACCAAAATGAATTCAAATTTATTTATATCCAATTTTCTGATGTAGGGAATCCTGTTACCCTATTTTCCATATATTTTATTTTTGGAGAAAAATAATTTGAATAAAACTCAAATAACTCCAAATTGAAAAATAATTTTCAAAAGGACTTTAAATTGATCCTTTTAAACTTCCAACTCATATTTCATGTAATTTGAAGAACTCAGTTTATCTTCTCTCATGAAAATCATTGAGTTGCATGAAGTTTATGAATTGGAAATATTTTCCAAATGGAATTCAAATATTTTCAAACACCGTTTTCATTTATTTAAATGGAAGAAGTCATGTCATCTTCTCCCTAGGGTTTTGTATTTGAAAAGAATTTGAATTCACGGAGATCAAAATGCAAAATGAAAGTTTGGGAAAGTCCTTTTATTCCCTCTCATTTAACTTTCAAACAGTTTCGAATTTCACTCACTTTCAGTCAGTCAATCAATCAATCAAGTAATCAATCAAATCTATCTATTTATTATAACATTCCAAAATTTAGAATTTTGGGATGTTACAAACCTACCACCCTTAAAATGTATCTCATCCTCGAGATTCGGAGAGGCTAGCAACAATTAGGTTAGGTTTGGGGTCTTCTCAAAATCCATCGATCATCACAGGGGGTCTGGAGTGCTACCACCCTTAGAAACATGGTTACTATTCCATCAAAACTCATATACTCCATCCTTATTCTTGACGGGGCCGGTCTTCTCAAATTCTCGAAAAAATTCCTTCTCTGGCTCTTCCGGTAGTGGCATAACCTTTACCGCAATTCTTTTGTGTTTTTCTTGGTAAGGTTGTTCCGAGATTGGGTCTTCTTAGCTGACAGGTCTGGCGCCAATACTAACCAACTATCGATATCTCATGCTGGTCAATAATTTATGGTTTCTCCTGCAGGAAATTGGTCTGGGTTGAACCTCACCGTACAACCTATGATTGGCAACAGCTGCCTTGTACAATGGAAAATACTTATACCATTCTAAGGTTCAAACAAGATTAAATATCGTCGTCTCTCTACTATAGGTAAGTCACTCAGATTTACCATCCCATATAGCAAGGCGAATAATAAGAGTAAGTCAGTATGGTGATCAATCCATCCCGCACCCAAATCATTACCTTGTATATGGTTTAGCGAATCTCGCATTCTAACACTCGGTCATCCTCACAAGCATTGCAGAATTTCTCTTGTCGACGAACTAAGTTCGGAAAAAATCCTTTGGTTCTGCAAGCCAAACAAACATCTATCGTTTCTTCACCACTCTCAGGTTTTGCGTTCCTCCTATAAGATCGTCAGTGGGTAAGGTCGTAATCTCTTCCAGGGTTTTTCCTTCAGCAAGAGTGTGCTTGCTTCTTGGCAGGTCCTGGGGCATGTGGGTTATGGCCCATCTCATCGCTTGTAAACCTTGAACTCATCATCAGGGCAACTGATCCTTGTTCCAACATCAAGCTTCGAGCATTCTTAAATCCATCCAATTTTATTGTCTCCCTTCCTTCTATTTGTACCAAACTAAGACGTGATTACTCAGACTCATCACGGGGTTACTCTTGCTCCATATTACCAACATTCAACCTCCTTTATATCCAATAGTACTTCATCCCTTCATACTCTTGGGATACCCCACATATCGAGATAAAACTCGTACTCATATTGTCTGAAGTCTACTCCGTGGAATATCCTTATCTTTTCCAGGGGTCCAGTGTCCTCACAGGGTACTACCACCCTTAAAATGCTCCACTTTTCCATAGACCATATTTCTCATATCCTCGAAAATGGTCAAAATCTTTCTTCATAGAGTAAAAACTCATAAAATCCAATCAGTACCCACGATACTAACTTTATTGATTCTCAAATTACTACAATCTCCTGCTTTTCCATTACGTGCCTCAGCTCAACACCTCAATACAAAAGAATTGTTTCCACTGCTACTACTACTATATTTCTCTCAGACACACTAATTATCACAAGTCTCCTCTCCTTGGGACAATCTCTGGCAAAGTGCCCTGCTTCATTACAATGAAAACATATTACTTCTGACAAGTCTCGAAGTTTCCTTTTTGAGCAACTACTGAAGTAATGCCCTGACTCCTTGCATCTATAACAGGTGATATGACTCATATCCTTCCTGGAATCCAATCTACTTCTCTTTCTGGACTTTTCCGTTCCAATCAGGGCTTCTATTTCCTGTGGGTCATACTCTACTTCCTCTGTCGGGAATTCTACTAGATCCCCATTCAAACAATTCTGGGAGATGTGTCCTTCTTCTCCACATGAATAGCAAGACTTGGTGCAAGATCTAATTGGTTCTTCTTTAGGTGTGTCCTCCACCTCTTCCTTCATCGCAAGTTCTTCTAAAATTTCCACGAGGGCTCCTTTCATTGCTTCTTTCTTCTGCTGGATGGTTTTTCGAACCATGGGGTAAATGTGACACTGAGCAGGGTAGTGGGTAGTCCCTTCACACAAGAAACAAGTGATCTGCCTAGTTGGGCATTCTTCAGCTGGGTGACTTCCTTCACAATTAGGGCATTCATCCTTGTGTTCCTTATGGCTGTGTTCTATTTCTCCACAAAGCTTGCATGCACAAGTTTTCTTCATATCCTTTCCATAAGTCTTAAATTTTTGGGACACAAACCGAAATTTTAGCAGAGTCAACTTAAATTCCTTCCAAGTGGTTACTCCTTGCCATCCCTTCATGGTTTGGTACATCCTCCACCAAGTAGCAGCACCTCTTTCAAAGCACTGAAGAGCATGTTGGGTCATATCCTTTCCAGCTATAGTGTTATTCTTCATATGATCTTCCATGTTCTAAATCCATCGGTCTGTCTCCAATTGACTCATCGGTCCAGAAAATACAAGCTCATCTCCATTCATCCTCTATTGGTTCTAAGGGCTCTGGGGTGGGATAAGAGAGATAGAGAGGGATGCACACAATACAACCAAAGGTTTTGAAAAGACATATTTTTATTGTGGCTGTCGGAAAAACATCAAACAAATGACAGCTCACAATCGTCGCACCTAACGTAGGTATATAACAGGGGTTTGGTCTTCTAAAGGTCAATAAATCTTCAAGGTAACCAAACTCTTCAAGTCTTGTTCATGTCTCTGATGACTACTTCCGATCGTGCTTGTCCTTCTCAAGTTCTTTTGCCAGATCAAAACTGTTAACACGAAGTCTCTCGTGACGTCATTTAATGTTCTGGAGTTGCGTTCCAAACTTCTGGGTTTCCACATAGTTAGCATGAACCATGGTCCTGCTGTCCTTCACTTCTTGGCGAATCTCCGGTGTCTTGAGGTTTTGCTCCTCCAGCTTGGCTACTTCAGCTTCTGGGTCCTAAGTTCTTCACAAAATACTTCTTTGTCAAATATGGCTTCCTGCAAGTCCATCTTAAAATTCTTGATGTAATACTCCAGATCCTGGTGATACACCAGCTACATTTAAAACTTCATCTTTTGCTGATAGAGGCTCCATCAGCCTTCTTCCATCCAATCCTTCCAAAGTAATGCATGCTTAATTCAGCGCAGTGACCATAGCATAGGCGAACGATAACATCATGAATATCCATGTTTCTGCTCTTGTCATTTCCATGAGCTATCATTCCATAGTTGATATCTCCTGCCTTCGGGTTTTCTTGACCAAACTTTGAGTTCTAATGCTCCATGTTCCGGTCTTTCTTCGATACACCTTGATCTCGGGTATTGACAGATTCAATAGTCTGACAATTTCATAAGGGTAGCCTTCCTAGGTCATACAAATCTAGAAATTCTTCAAAGCCTTCAAATTCTCCTACTCTTCGGAGTCTTAAAACGTTGCAGTTTCCATTCTTCTAATGCACGGTAAAATCCTCTTCATTCCGAAGTGGTCTTCGTTGTTCGATATTTTGTCCTTCTTGGAGTGGTCTCATCAGTTGAATCTTCACGTGGTCAAAAGGGGAAAAGGGGTATAGTCTCACTAAAGGGAATATTTGAATAAGCTCAGAAGAGAAGAGAGGTAAAAGATCCTTTGAAAAGGAAGTTTTAGGGAAAAAAAACTTTTCCTATGGGCTTGCCAGTTTCTAGGGTCACGTCCTATAGTCAACATGTGCTCTGATACCATCTTGTAGCGACCCGACCTCAGACGGTCAAGTCTCTATGCTTAAGTGTCATCCCTGGATCGGTATGCTAACACACACAGTACTCGAGGATTTATAACAGAGGTAAATCACATGTATAAATAACGTAAATACTATTACCTCAATCCAAATAGCGGAAGTAACAACAAGGTTGTGGATTCCCATCAACACCAACGGCAAAATTGAGTGTAGACTAACGTATCACTTACTCGTCGTAAGATTCCTGCAACATGAGACGTTGCAGCCACAAAGGGTCAGTACATTGAATGTACTGGAAAATTCACACCATAGGATAATGATGAATAATAGCTATCACTACATGCATATATGGCTGGTGGAAAAAGCTCTATGGTTATAATGTTTTTGCGAAAAGCCAAATTTTCCCTACTGCAAAGGAATATATTTTATTTAACTACAAAGTTGGTTGATAAAATATTGAGAAGGTTCCTCCAACTCAATCCCAAAATAATAATCGTTAACCCAGTCAAACTGATTAAATAAAGTGTTGAGATCAATATGATAATCCAAGAACCAGATACTCAAGATGTCCATAACCGGGGACACGGCTAATCATGATTAGATTGTACACTCTGCAGAGGTTTGCGCACTTTTCCCCAGATGACTCGATCTCCTCCATTGGATTTCTCGCACTACAAGGTGTTTGAGAAATGGATGACCGAGACATAGCCTTTCAGAAACATTAACTCTTTACTCCGGGCAGACCATACCAAACCTACATCCCTCTACCTGCTGATCCACCTCTTCAAGAGCTCACGCAACTTACTCAACTATGCTAGAGCCCATAATAGCTTGTGGCTGCACACGGAAGTTTCTAGAATGAAATAATCTTATGATCCCTTTAAGCCTGGGTGGCATTCCATAGGGTGATCACACGGGTCCTCCGGGATCCCCTTGGGCAAGCACTGGATTCTCCAGGTGCCCGGGCAAACAACTGGGTGCTCCAGGGTGCCCCTACCATTCCACCCAGATGTGTGTTAAAGTGCCACCTTAAGTTAACCATTAATAATAACTCTCACATTTGTCATGAATCACTCAAATCAAACCACGTCTACGAGCATAGCATAGCAGTATAAGCATAACGTAGAAGTAACTCCCAGGGTTTGAATGCAGGGCAATAGGTTCCTACCTCATCAACTACTTCCCAATACCCACATGTTATCAAATCCTAACCATGCAATGTTTGAGGGTGAAACTAATGCATAAAAACTGGGTATGAAAGAGATATGATCAAAGTGTGAACTTGCCTGCAATGTTGATGAAGATGATTCGCACTCAACACTCTTGATAGTTCTACTCGTCACACTCCGGTCAATCTATCATAAGCAAGCAATAGTAACCACACATAAGCAATCACTCAAAAGATCGGAAAGAACGAAGAGCAACTCGGAAAACATCAAAACCCAGCAAATAACTCTTGCAATATAAAAAAATATCTAACAGTACCAAAATTGTGTGAATTTGTCCTTATCATAAAGTTTAGGTCAAGAGCTTCGAATAGCAAAAAGAATCAACGAAATCGGAGTTATAAAACTCAAGTTATGATCAAACGAAGTTCGAATACAAATCTGATCCAATTCAAATTTTAAAACTTTCAAAAACATGTTTAAGTTGATTATCTGGATAGAGGGGATCATAACGAAGAAGTGGGCATTGGTTTCCTTTGATTCTGACAAACGACTAAAAAGTTGTAGTCGATTGAAGATCAGGGACTAAATTGTAAGAAAAGAATTCATAGATAGGTCCCTGGCCGAAATTAAAAAGAAAAAGAAAAACTTCTATCGAACGAACGTTCGCTACAGAGGCATACGCGACGAAAACCGTTCGCTAAAGAGATCTAAACAAAGAACGTTTGCTACTTAAACGATATAATAAAAATAAAACCGATCTATATGAATAAACCGAGAAGACCGCAAAAGAAACCGGGGTTGGTTTGGTTTATTATTTTGGTTCGGGAGATTAAACCGGCGGCGGCGGCGGTCAACTCCGGCGATGGCGGCGACGGCGGCGCGTGGGCAAGGCGAGCGACGGCGCGGCTCAGGAGGAGGAGCGGCGAGCGGCGGCTGCGCGAGGCGGGGTGCTGGCGGAGTGCGGCGACGGCGGAGCGGCGCAGCAGGCGGCGGCGATGCAGGTGAAGTGCGGCGGCGGCGGTGCTGGATCCATGAGGGCGGCGGCGCGGCTTGCGGGGAAGAGGGGTCCGGGGTCCTCGCCTTTTAAAGGCGGAGGGGGAGGTGGTGGCGTGGGGGAGGGGAAAGGGGGCGGCGGTGGGAGGCGGTGTCCTGGAGGGACACGGCGACGGCGGCGATGTCGTGCGACAGCGGGAGTCCTGCGGGAGCTCGGGGACAGGCGCGGGCGAGCGACGTGGGCTGGGCCACGGCCTGGCAGAAGCTGGGCCGGCCCAGTCAGCGAGGGGCAAGTTTCTTTTTTTTCTAAATACAAACAGACGAAAAAAGCAAATTAAATAAAAAAATTATATAGGCATATAATATATTAAATTTTTTAGAAAAATGATTTCTATGACATGAACATTTTTGTAGCACCAAATAAAATCTAAAAAAATTCAAATAAAGCAAAGAGTGCTACTGTTGCAATAAAACCTCATAAAAATCATTTTAAAATACCAAAATGAATTCAAATTTATTTATCTCCAATTTTCTGATGTAGGGAATCCTATTACCCTATTTTCCATATATTTGATTTTTGGAGAAAAATAATTTGAATAAAACTCAAATAACTCCAAATTGAAAAATAATTTTCAAAAGGACTTTAAATTGATCCTTTTAAACTTCCAACTCATATTTCATATAATTTGAAGAAGTCATTTTATCTTCTCTCATGAAAACATTGAGTTGCATGAAGTTTATGAATTGGAAATAATTTCCAAATGGAATACAAATATTTTCAAACACCCTTTTCATTTATTTAAATGGAAGAAGTCATGTCATCTTCTCTCTAGGGTTTTATATTTGAAAAGAATTTGAATTCACGGAGATCAAAATGCAAAATGAAAGTTTGGGAAAGTCCTTTTATTCCCTCTCATTTAACTTTCAAACAGTTTCGAATTTCACTCACTTTCAGTCAGTCAATCAATCAATCAATCAAGCAATCAAATCTATCTATTTATTATAACATTCCAAAATTTAGAATTTTGGGATGTTACAATACACGAATGTGACTCTGGGTAAAGAATAACCATGCCTCTCCGGGCTGCACGAATGTGCCTGCCCTTGCGAACGGTTCAACGGAAACATTTGGAACACGAAGACAACATAACGCGACTCTTCACAATACCATGATACGTCTCCAACGTATCTATAATTTATGAAGTATTCATGCTATTATATTATCTGTTTTGGATGTTTATGGGCTGTACTAAACACTTTTATATTATTTTTGGGACTAACCTATTAACCGGAGGCCCCACCCAAATTGTTGTTTTCTTGCCTATTTCAGTGTTTCGAAGAAAAGGAATATCAAACGGAGTCCAAACGGAATGAAACCTTCGGGAGAGTTATTTTTGGAACGGAAGGGGAGGTTCTGGCACCAAAAACCAGAAAAGCCACCAAAAACCAATCGGGACCCTGTTCTGGCACCCTACCGGAGGGGAGATCCCTCACCAGTGGCCATCTTCATCATCCCGGCGCTCTCCATGACGAGGAGGGAGTAGTTCACCCTCGGGGATGAGGGTATGTACCAGTAGCTATGTGTTTGATCTCTCTCTCTCTCTCTCTCTCGTGTTCTTGATTCGGCACAATCTTGATGTATCGCGAGCTTTGCTATTATAGTTGGATCTTATGATGTTTCTCCCCCTCTAGTCTCTTGTAATGGATTGAGTTTTCTCTTTGAAGTTATCTTATCGGATTAAGTCTTTAAGGATTTGAGAACACTTGATGTATGTCTTGCATGTGCTTATCTGGGGTGACAATGGGATATTCACGTGATCTACTTGATGTATGTTTTGGTGATCAACTTGCGGGTTCCGTAACATTGTGAACTTATGCATAGGGGTTGGCACACGTTTTCTTCTTGACTCCTCGGTAGAAACTTTGGGGCACTCTTTGAAGTACTTTGTGTTGGTTGAATAGATGAATCTGAGATTGTGTGGTGCATATCGTATAATCATACCCACGGATACTTGAGGTGACATTGGAGTATCTAGGTGACATTAGGGTTTTGGTTGATTTGTGTCTTAAGGTGTTATTCTAGTACGAACTCTATGATAGATCGAACGGAAAGAATAGCTTCGTGTTATTTCACTATGGACTCTTGAATAGATCGATCAGAAAGAGTAACTTTGAGGTGGTTTCGTACCCTACAATAATCTCTTCGTTTGTTCCCTGCTATTAGTGGCTTTGGAGTGACTCTTTGTTGCATGTTGAGGGATAGTTATATGATCCAATTATGTTATTATTGTTGAAAGAACTTGCACTAGTGAAAGTATGAACCCTAGGCCTTGTTTCCTAGCATTGCAATACCGTTTACGCTCACTTTTATTGCTTGCTACCTTGCTGTTTTATATTTTCAGATTACAAATACTCATATCTACCATCCATATTGCACTTGTATCACCATCTCTTCGCCGAACTAGTGCACCTATACAATTTACCATTGTATTGGGTGTGTTGGGGACACAAGAGACTCTTCGTTATTTGGTTGCAGGGTTGCTTGAGAGAGACCATCTTCATCCTACGCCTCCCACGGATGGATAAACCTTAGGTCATCCACTTGAGGGAAATTTGGTACTATCCTACAAACCTCTGCACTTGGAGGCCCAACAACATCTACAAGAAGAAGGTTGTGTAGTAGACATCAAGCTCTTTTCTGGCGCCGTTGCCGGGGAAGTGAGTGCTTGAAGGTATATCTTTACATCTTGCAATCGAATCTTTTAGTTTCTTGTTTTATCACTAGTTTAGTTTATAAAAGAAAATTACAAAAAAATGGAATTGAGTTTGCCTCATACGCTTCATCTTTTTAATATCTTTCGTGAGAATCATGGAAAGGAAAATTGTGCTCAAGTGCTAGAAGAAGAAGTCTATAAAATGTTTGGCACTAAATCTTTGAGTGATGAGCATGATTGCGATGTTGTTAGTATGAACTCTTGGAATATCCATAGTACTAATGATGATTGCACTAGTCATGATGAAAATGTCTCTTATAAGCATGTCAACTTTTGTGGAGTGCATAGAGTTTGCAAGTACACACCAAATAGGGAAGATAGATTTTGCAAGAGGCATAAGTATTTAGAAACCAAATGGTTGCAAGAGAGGCTAGATGTTTGTGCTGAAAATTTAAAATTTCTTCGCCATACTTATGAACTTTGGAATGAACGTGGTCATTTAAATCTCCAATGCAAATTGTTTCATGATCGAATCATGTCCAAAAATTGTGATGACTTGATTTCCCTTGCACATCATAATGAACTTAGTTTGCTTTTGGGTTATGAAGAAATGAAACGTATAACTAAGCATTTTCCAGAATATAACCTTGAGAAATTCCTCGATATTGATCTAGAAGAAATTTTTATGTATTGTGCGGTGAATTGCATTGAAAATCCTTATATTGCCAATTACATAAAGAAAGGGAAACAAATAGAAGATGAAGAGAATACTAATGAGAGGGAAGAGACTCCCCAATATCCTCCTATTATTTCTTATGATGAATCAGGTAATGAGGAGGAGCCTTCTATTCAACCAATCTCATTAATAAGGAGCTCCAAAAAGAGGATTGAACCCACACATAATGTGAAGAAGAAAAAGAAAAGACGGAGAAACAAAGGTAAAAAGGTATCCCTCCCAAATGATGTTGCTCCTATTACTCATTGTGATGATGATAATTGATATACTATTGGTGCTATCCATACTATTAATGATGAGAGTGATTATGCTTATGAAATGAAAAGGCCAAAGCTTGGGGATGCTATGTTTGATGAGAATGACATGTTTGAGAATTTATTTGCTGCAATTAATGTTTGTCCCAAGCTTGGGGATGCTATGTTTAATGAAGATGATATTTTTAGCCTCCCAAGTTTTGATGAGCAAATTTATTATGATGATAGCATGCCTCCTATTTATGATGGTTATATTGATGAAAGTGGGTTTGGAAGAGAGTCAACTTTAGGAAGTAATGATCCCACTATTTTGGAGGGTGTTGAATCTTATTGTGATAATTATGAAAGTGGATTTGGAGAGGTCATGACTTTATTTAGTAATGATTCCACTATCTTGGAAGAGGTTTCAATTGATTATGATGAGAACAAAGTTGCTACTTATGATGATTATTGTGATGACACTTATGCTATAAAAAGTAGTGATGATTATATTTATAAAACTTGTCATGATTATGATTACCCTTTTCTGAACATTACTCTTTTAATGTGGAAACAATTTATAGTATCCGAGTTTCTTATGATACTCCCACTATTCTAATTGAGAAGAATTTTGCTTATGTAGAGAGTAGTAAATTTTCTATGCTTGTAGATCATGAAAAGAATGCTTCATGTGATAGTTATATTGTTGAATTCATTCATGATGCTACTGAAAATTGTTATGAGGGAGGAATATATGCTTGTAGGAATTGCAATAATATCAAGTTTCCTCTCTATGTGTTGAAAATCTTGAAGTTATGCTTGTTTTGCCTTCCTATGCTAGTTGATTATTGTTCCCATAAGTTGTTTGCTCACAAAATCCCTATGCATAGGAAGTGGGTTAGACTTAAATGTGCGTCATATTCTTCATGATGCTCTCTTTATGTTTCAATTCTTATCTTTTATGTGAGCATCATTGAAATCATCATGCCTAGCTAGGGGCGTTAAACGTTAGCGCTTGTTGGGAGGCAACCCAATTTTTATTTTTGTTCCTTGCTTTTTGTTCCTGTTTAGTAATGAATAAACCATCTAGTCTGTTTAGATGTGGTTTTATGTTTTAATTAGTGTTTGTGCCAAGTAAGACCTATAGGATCTTCATGGATGATAATTATTTGATCTTGCTGAAAAAAGACAGAAACTTTCTGCTCACGGAAACAATTGTTAAAAATCACCAGAAAGTGATAAAATACTGATTCAAATTTCAGTAGATCGATAATCAAATTATCTAGGTCATCCTATTTTGGCAGATTTTTCTGAGTTCCAGAAGTATACGTTTGAACCAGATTACTACAGACTGTTCTATTTTTGACAGATTCTGTTTTCTATGTGTTGTTTGCTTATTTTGATGAATCTATGCGTAGTATCGGAGGGTATGAACCATAGAGAATTTGGAATACAGTAGATATTACACCAATATGAATTTATAATGAGTTCACAACAGTACCTAAGTGGTGATTTATTTTCATATACTAACGGAGCTCATAAGATTTTCTGTTGAGTTTTGTGTTGTGAAGTTTTCACGTTTCGGGTAAAGACTCGATGGACTGTGGAATAAGGAGTGGCAAGAGCCTAAGCTTGGGGATGCCCAAGGTACCCCAAGGTAATATTCAAGGACAACCAAGAGCCTAAGCTTGGGGATGCCCCGGATGGCATCCCCTCTTTCGTCTTCGTTCATCGGTAACTTTACTTGGAGCTATATTTTTATTCACCACATGATATGTGTTTTGCTTGGAGCCTCATTTTGTTTTGTTAGTATTTTCTTGCTGTTATTTAGAATAATGTTTTGCATCTCTATTTTCAATAAAAATGTCAAGGATAGCCTTTACCATGCTTATTTTGCAAGTATACATGTTGCTGTTTCAAAACAGAAAGTTTACTGCTGTTGCAAAAATTCCCTAGAAAAGTCAGAATATGATAAAATGTTGAAACTTTTTGAATATTGAGATATGATAAATTTCTACAGTGTGGTAGAATTTCATAATGTTTGGACTTAGGGAAGTATGATGAATCTTGCATTCTTTACAGACCGTACTGTTTTGGCAGATTGCTGTTATGTTTGCATTGCTTGCATATGTTTGCTTGTTTAATGATTCTATTTGAGGATAGGAGTATTAAATATGCAGAGGCATTTAGTATGCAATGTTGAATAATAATTTTAGTGATTTGTTACAGTAGAAAATGATAAGGTTTTTGCATTGATTTATACTAACTTATCTCACGAGTTCTTGTTGAGTTTGGTGTGGATGAAGCTTTCGAGATTTAGGAAACCATGATATGAGAGGAGTTAAGGAGACACAAAAGCTCAAGCTTGGGGATGCCCAAGGCACCCCAAGATAATATTTCAAGAAGTCTCAAGCATCTAAGCTTGGGGATGCCTCGGTAGGCATCCCACCTTTCTTCTTCAACAATTATTAGTTAGTATCGGTTGAGCCTAAGTTTTTGCTTCTTCACATGATGAGTGCTATCCTTGAAATGTAGTTTTATTTTGTTTTGCTTGCTGTTTGAATAAAGTATCAAGATCTGAAATTATTAAATGGGAGAGTCTTCACATAGCTAAATAATTATTTAACTACTCATTGATCTTCACTTATATCTTTTTGGAGTAGTTTGTCATTTACTCGTGTGCTTCACTTATATCCTCTGAGTAAATAGTTCAATGAGCGAATATCATAAATCTGAAATTATATATGTTTCATATGCTTATCCCCTGGGGAGTAATGACTTCACATATAAGAAGTAGAGGTGGTAAATTTATTGAAGGTTAGCAAACATTGTATTGGTCACTTGAACAATTCATGAAAGAATATTGAGGGAAGAGAGGTTTCACATATAAATATACTATCTTGGACATCTTTTATGATTGTGAGCACTCATTAAAATATGACATGCTAAAAGGTTGATGTTGGACAAGGAAGACAATGTAATGGGTTATGTTTTCTTATATCCAAAATAAAGTATATTGTCATGGATCATTCAGCATGCTGAGCTTGCTTTTCCCCCTCATGCTAGCCAAATTCTTTGCACCAAGTAGAGATACTACTTGTGCTTCCAAACATCCCTTAAACCAGTATTGCCATGAGAGTCCACCATACCTACCTATGGATTGAGTAAGATCCTTCAAGTAAGTTGTCATCGGTGCATGCAATAAAAATTGCTCTCTAAATATGTATGATCTATTAGTGTGGAGAAAATAAGCTTTATACGATCTTGTGATGTGGAATAAATAAAAGCGACGGATTGCATAATAAAGGTCTATGTAACATCCCAAATTTTCAATTTGGAATGTTATACATACATCATCAATTGCATATAATGTTTTGTTGCATTTTGACAAATCCTCGATAAATCCTAAGCAACTCAAGGATCCTCGGAGAGAGTTGGGGATTTTCTCGAATTTTCAAATTTGATTTTCAAACGAGGATTGTGGTTTTAATTATTATTTTTCTCTTCGGAAAAATATTTCATTTTAAGTACACGAGAGGAGAAAATATGACTTCTCCAAAACAATTGAAATACTGGAGGAAAAATGTTAAAATCATTATTTGGAATTTATTTGCAATTTTTATTGCATTAAAAATATTGCATGTTTTCAAAATATTTATTTTGGATTATAAAAATGTTCACCCTATTCTAGATTTTCTAACAAGACGGGGAAAATTTATTTTATATTTTTTTTGATTTTTATTTATTTTTCTGTGAATTATTTTCCGCGGAACTTATTAAAAAAAACCGCCCGCGCGCCGACTGGGCCAAAGGCCCAGCCGACGGCCCGCCCGCGCCCTCTCCTTCCTCCGCACGGGACGCCGCCGCCCTTGCCGAGTCCGGCCGCCGCACGCCTCCCCCTCGCCGCCCCCTCCCCCAAGCCACCCCGGGACCCCCCTCCTTATATACCCCCTCTCCTCTTTCCTCTCACCGCCGCCGCCGGAGTAGCCCCGCCGACGCCCGCATCTCGCCTCGCCGCCGCCGCTGTTTGCCTCGCCGCCGCCGGGAGCCGCCGGAGCCGCCGCCCCTCGTCCCCGCACCCCCCCGAGCCCCGAGCCCCGCCGCCGAGCCCCGCGCCCGCCGGAGCCCCTCGCCGGAGCCCGCCCGTCGAGGTACTGCCGCCGCCCGTTTCCGTCGTTGCCGGTTTTCTGTAAAAAAACCCGTTCGTTTAAAAAACCCTAGATCGGTTTTTTCGGTTTTATTATTTTACGAGCGTTCACCGAACCGTTCGTTTTAACGAACGCGTTCGTCGGTTTTTCTCTGTTAACGAACGTCCGTTCTTTAACCGTTCGTCCATTTTTTCTTTTTCGTCAGATTTTTCTGCGATTATCTCAGATTCGATTTCTGTTTAACTTCTCGCTCGTTTATCGGAATCAGGCGATTCAAGTGCCTAGAGTTTTGTCTCGAAATTCTCTTTCCGTTTAATCTACTCAAATAAGTTTTTGCTACAGTAAAATTTGACCTAGATCCAGATTAGCAAACGAAGTTTCTTTCTTTCGCCGTTTGACTTTCGTTGCTTCT
Organism: Triticum aestivum; assembly: GCF_018294505.1. Classification (NCBI taxonomy): domain Eukaryota; kingdom Viridiplantae; phylum Streptophyta; class Magnoliopsida; order Poales; family Poaceae; genus Triticum; species Triticum aestivum. The sequence continues at coordinate 326,984,281 of NC_057805.1, forward strand.
TTCGAGTTGATTCTTTTTGCAAACCAGAGTTCTTAAGTTGAACTTTCTGGTTGGATCTTTCATTCGAGTTTTACCTGTGCATTAGATGAGTACTGATTGTATGCTTGTTTGTTTGCGATAGAGTACCCGGAGTGTGCCGCTTGTTACTTCGAATCGCTAGGTTTTGCGAATCATCAGCAAGGCAAGTAACACTTTGATCATATCCCGTTCATACCCAGTTTTTATTGCATTAGATCTGTTTTCCTCAAACACTTGCATGATTAGGATCTAATTAAATTGTGGGTATTGGGAAGTAGTTGAGGTAGAACCTATTACCTGTTTTCTATTCAAACCCTTGGGAGTTACTTCTACGTTGCTTTTACTATTGCCATGCTATGCTCGTAGACGTGGATTGGGTTTGAGTGAAATTCATGACAGATGTGAGATTGTTAATTAATGGTTTACTTAAGGTGGCAACTTAAACTCACATCTGGGTGGATTGAGGTACCTGGGTATTCCAGGATTGCCTGTTTTTCTTTTGGACCGCCACGCAGGTTCAAAGGGATCATAAGATTATTCATGCTAGAAACTTCCGTGTGCAGCCGCAAGCTATCGTGGGCTCTAGCATAGTTGACTAAGTTGTGTGAACTCTTACAGTGGTAGACTAGCAGATGTAGGGGAAAGTAGGTGTAACTGTCTACCCATACGTAAGGTGCAAACACTTCTGAAAGACTGTGTCTTGGTCATCCGTTACTCAAACACCATGTAGTGCGAGTAATCCAACGGAGGAGATCAAGTCTTGTGGGGAAAAGTGCACAAACCTCTGCAGAGTGTACAAACTAATCATGGTTAGCCGTGTCCCCGGTTATGGACAACTTGAGTATGTAGTACTTGGATTATCATGTGAATCTCAACACTATGTTACTTCTAATTAATTTGTTGGGTTATTGATGACTTTTTAATTGGGATTGAGATGCTGTCAACCATCTCAATGTTTCACAACCACCATGATAGTTAAATTAAATTTATTCCTTTGAAGTAGGATAAAATTGGCTTTTCGCAAAAACTGTAACCATAGAGCTTTCCACCAGCCATATATGCATGTAGTATAGCACTATTATTGTTCATTATTCTCTATGTGTTACATTGCCAGCATATTCTATGTGCTGACCCGTTTTCGGGCTGCAACGTTTCATGTTGCAGGATATCTTACGACGAGTAAGTGATACGTTAGGTTTACGATTTCTACACTCAACTTTGCCGTTGGTGTTGATGGGAATCCACAACCTTGTTACTTCCGCTATTTGAATTGAGGTAATAGTTTTTACGTTACTTTATGCATGTGATTTACCTCTATTATAAATCCTCGGGTACTGTGTGTGTCAGCATACCGATCCAGGGATGACACTGGTGCACAGCGGCACAGGCCATTTGTGGTCTGGTCGCTACAAAGTTGGTATCAGAGCACACGCTGACTGTAGGACACGACCACTAAGCTTAAGCCCTAGAAAGCTTCTCTCTTCTCATTTCTGACCCCTCTCCACCTTCTACTCTTTAGGAATGGCGAATGCAAGGAGCAAGTTCATGCAACCAGATGAAGACACGCCGTTTGGTCGACACTTGAAGGAAGTCACCAAGTACTTGAACATAGGAATACCCAGCATCACCGGAACCTACAACGCCACATTACCTGAAGAGGAGAGCTGGAAGATTCAAGTTATCATTCCAGGAAGGACATTTGTGCCAATTACGGAACCCATGAGATTGGTTTTCGAAGCACCAACTTGGAGTTTAGGGAAGAGCATGGCCGCACACATCGCCATGGGACGCATTGGAGAAGTCTACCACCAGGAGCTTAAGGATACAATTTACCAAATTTGTGGACGCCGAGACGCGCAATGGGAGATGATCAAGACCAAGAAGGATGGATCAATTGCAGCTTTCATTCAGGAGCAGAACCAACATATTCGTCGCCAGGAGAACCAGATGTGCACGGACAAGGAAGAACTGAAGAAGGCATTAACGAAGATCAAGGAACTCCAAGAAGAACTCAAGGCTACACGCGAAGATTACTTGGAGGAAATCAACGCACTAGTAGGGAAGATTGACGACCTGGAGAATAAGATTGGAGCATTCATGGGAAATCCAGTGCCAAAAGCAGAAGTCGACGAATGCACTTGTCCGGATAACTACATCATCATCGACGACACCGACTCGGAACCAAGTGAAGACGAATGGATTGATGAAGCTGGAGCAGACATCATGGAGTCTTCAACGGATCAGAATTTCTAGTAGACCACCATATCAGTAGTAGTTTTCCCCCATTTAATAGTATAGTTCAAGCACTTTGTAACGCTAGTTAGATCGGTTGTTTTGCCTTGTTTGGATCGATTGAGTGATATTGATTGAATTTGTCTCATGAGCATATGGGTAGTGTTTTCTCTCTAGACCTCATTCTACTCTTACCTCTCATCTTTTCTAAACCTATCAGATGCCTCCAAGACGCGACACCGGATTTGTTTTTCCGCCAGAGATCACCCAGTTGATTCAGCAACAGAATGCCCTGATGCAAGTGTTAGTCCAGAACCAAGGCAACAACAACAACAACCCACCGCCACCACCACCTGTTGATCACTTAGCCCGTTTCTTAAGGCTAAACCCGCCGGTGTTTTCCAGTAGCACCAAGCCGATTGTAGCAGATGATTGGCTCCGCAAAGTTGGAAGGGAGTTGACCACTGCAGGATGCACAGATGCGGAAAGAGTGCGTTTTGCCGCACATCAGCTTGATGGACCCGCAGCATCATGGTGGGAGAATTATACAGCCACGCACCCTATTGACACTGTCACATGGGACCAGTTTCAGCAAGCTTTCCGTACAGCTCATGTTTCAGCAGGAGCTATGGCTATGAAGAAGCGTGAGTTTCGCAACCTACGCCAAGGAGGACGCACCGTAGGCCAGTATGTGGAGGAATTCAGTAAGTTAGCACGTTATGCACCAGATGACGTTGCTACAGATGCTGCCAAGCAGGAGAAGTTTTTGGAAGGACTGAATGATGAACTGAGTATGCAGTTGATGGTAGCAACCTTCAACAACTACCAGGAGTTGGTAGATAGAGCTCTCATGATTGAAGGGAAGCAGCAGCAGATTGAAAACCGTAAGAGGAAGTATGGACAAGGGAAGTATAACTCAGGAGCTCAGCAGAAGCCTCGATTTACCCCAAAGCCGGGAGGACAGTTTCAGCATACTCATGGAGGAGGTAGTTCGCACCACCATAATGGCTCCAAGAATGGTAATGGGAATGGAGGAAGCAACGGACAGAACCGCACCAACCCATCTACCCCAGCCAAGAGGGACCTGAGCCAAGTCACTTGTTTTAAGTGCCAGAAGAATGGACATTATGCCAATGAATGTCCTGAAGCCCAAAATGGAAATGGCAATGGAAGCTCTGGGAAGAAGCCGAACCTGTTCAACAAAGGACATGTAAACCACGTGAGCGTGGTGGAGGTTGAAGCTCAGCCTGATGCAGTAATAGGTAAGTTTTTGGTTAAGTCATTTACTGCAACTGTTCTTTTCGATACTGGTGCATCGCATTCATACATATCAAGGGGATTCGTGAATAAGTTTAAGATGTCCACCAAAGTTCTCCGAAACCCTATGTTAGTAACCTCGCCAGGAGCAGAGTATATGGGCACCCAAGGATGTTTTCAGATACCGTTGGCCATTGGTAGGCATGTTTTCCCCTCAGACCTCATTGTTTTGGAATCGCAAGGTTTGGATGTGATTTTGGGAATGGATTGGCTATCGTTGTATGGAGGAAACATCGATTGTGCCAGCAAGACGATTTTGCTTACCACCCCAGAAGGAAAAAGGATCAAGTATGTATCCTGGCATATGCCGAAGAGGACTCAAGTAAATTCCTTATCAGGAGTTGTACAGGAGGAAGTACCAGTGGTGAAAGATTATCCGGATGTATTTCCAGAAGAGTTGCCAGGCATGCCACCGGATAGAGACATTGAGTTCTTGATTGAACTTTTGCCAGGCACAGGGCCAATATCTAAGAGACCGTACAGGATGCCCGCAAAGGATTTGGAGGAAATTAAGAAGCAGATCAAAGAGTTACTGGATAAAGGCTATATTCGCCCAAGTTCGTCACCTTGGGGATCACCAGTACTTCTAGTGGAGAATAAAGATGGATCACTAAGGATGGTTGTTGATTACCGAGGATTGAATGAAGTGACCATCAAAAACAAGTACCCACTGCCGATGATCAATGATTTGTTTGACCTCCTGCAAGGAGCTAAAGTATTTTCCAAGATCGATCTACGATCAGGATACCATCAGTTAAAGATTCGAGAGCAGGATATACCCAAGACGGCATTTACCACCAGATATGGATTGTATGAGTATACCGTTATGTCATTTGGACTGACTAACGCACCGGCCTATTTCATGAACCTGATGAACAAAGTGTTTATGGAGTTTTTGGATAAGTTCGTCGTGGTGTTCATTGATGATATTTTAATCTTTTCCAAGGATGAAGAAGAGCATGAGGAATATTTGCGATTGGTACTTGAGAAGCTCAGAGAACATCAATTATATGCCAAGTTCAGCAAATGTGAGTTTTGGTTGAAGGAAGTTGGATTCCTTGGACATGTTATTTCTGGAGAAGGAATAGCAGTAGACCCTGCCAAGGTTGACACAGTGACAAGTTGGGAACCACCCATGACAGTTGGAGAAATCCGGAGTTTTCTTGGACTTGCAGGATACTACCGGAGATTCATCGAGAATTTCTCAAGGATTGCTAAGCCCATGACTGAACTATTGAAGAAGGACACCAAATTCAATTGGAGTGAGGAATGTGAAGCTAGTTTCCAAGAGTTGAAGAAACGATTGGTTACCTCACCAGTGTTGATTCTGCCAGATCAACACAAGGACTATGAAGTTTATTGCGACGCTTCTCGTCGAGGACTTGGAGCAGTGCTTATGCAGGAAGGAAGAGTTGTGTCATATGCTTCACGACAACTTAAACCCCATGAGAAGAATTATGCTACGCACGATTTGGAATTAGCAGCCGTGGTGCATGCTTTGAAGACATGGAGACATTTTCTCATCGGAAACCATTGTGAGGTGTACACGGATCACAAGAGTTTGAAGTACATTTTCACGCAGAAGGAGTGAAATCTCAGACAGAGGAGATGGTTGGAGCTCATCAAGGATTATGATATGAGATTGCATTATCACCCTGGAAAGGCTAACGTAGTAGCAGACGCGTGGAGCCGCAAGAGTCATGTTAACACCCTCATGACCGGAGAGTTACCTCAGGAGTTAGCCGAGGACCTTCGCGAGCTATGTTTGGAGATAGTCCCAAGAGGCTATTTAGCGACATTGGAGATTAAGTCTACCTTGATGGAAAGGATCAGAGAACCTCAGAAGACAGACAAGGAGATTGAAGAGATAAAGGAGAAGATGAGCAAAGGAAAAGCCAAGGGATTTCATGAGGATGAGAACGATACCTTATGGTTCGAGGACCGTGTATATGTGCCAAATGATCCGGAGATCAGGAAGTTGATTTTGCAAGAAGCTCATGATTCACCGTACTCGATTCACCCAGGGAATACCAAGATGTATTTGGATTTGAAGAATACCTTCTGGTGGACCGGAATGAAGAAGGATATTGCGGAGTATGTAGCAGTTTGTGATGTGTGTCAGAGAGTGAAGGCAAAGCATCAGAAGCCAGCAGGATTGCTACAGCCATTGCCGATACCCGAATGGAAGTGGGATAAAATAGGCATGGATTTTATCACAGGGTTACCCAGGACTCGTTCAGGCTATGACTCAATATGGGTTGTAGTCGACCGTTTGACGAAAGTGGCTCATTTCATTCCAGTGAAGACCACTTACACCAGTGCTAAGTTGGCAAAGATATACATGACCAGGATAGTATGTTTGCATGGAGTTCCGAGGACCATTGCATCAGACAGAGGAACCCAATTTACCTCGAAGTTTTGGAAGCAGCTACATGAAACGTTGGGAACCAGGCTGGAATTTAGTACAGCATTTCACCCACAGACAGATGGACAGACCGAGAGAGTCAACCAGATTTTGGAGGACATGTTGAGAGCATGTGCACTAGATTATGGATCTAGTTGGGACGACAATTTGCCATATGCGGAGTTTTCGTATAAGAACAGTTATCAAACCAGTTTGAAGATGGCCCCTTTCGAAGCTTTGTACGGAAGGAGGTGTAGAACACCGTTGTTATGGGACGAAGTTGGAGACCGTCAGTTGTTTGGACCAGATTTGATTAAGGAGTCTGAACAGAAAGTAAGGTTGATTCGCGATAGGCTCAAAGTAGCCCAGTCCAGGCAGAAGAGTTATGCCGATTCTAAACGAAAGGAGACAGTTCACGAAGTCGGAGACAGAGTGTATCTTCGAGTATCACCACTTCGAGGAGTGAAGCGCTTTGGAGTTAAGGGAAAGTTAGCGCCCCGTTTTATCGGACCATATAGAGTGTTGGAACGTATGGGAGAAGTTGCTTACAAGTTGGAATTGCCCGAAGGATTGTCTGGAGTTCATGATGTATTTCACGTTTCGCAGTTGAAGAAGTGCCACGCAGGGATGGCTGAGATACCACTGAGAGACACTGTGCCACTGGAAGCGATTCAGTTGGAAAGTGATTTGACGTATGAGGAGAAACCAGTTAAGATTCTCGAGTATGCTAGCCGAGTTACCCGCAGCAAGGTTATCAAGTTTTGCAAAGTTCAGTGGAGTCACCACACGGAGGATGAAGCCACCTGGGAGCGAGAGGAAGATCTACGGAAATACCACTCCCACCTGTTTTCTAGCCAACCCGAATCTCGAGGGCGAGATTCATCTTAAGGGGGGTAGGTTTGTAACATCCCAAATTTTCAATTTGGAATGTTATACATAGATCATCAATTGCATATCATGTTTTGTTGCATTTTGACAAATCCTCGATAAATCCTAAGCAACTCAAGGACCCTCGGAGAGAGTTGGGGATTTTCTCGAATTTTCAAATTTGATTTTCAAACGAGGATTGTGGTTTTAATTATTTTTATTCTCTCCGGAAAAATATTTCATTTTAAGTAAACGAGAGGAGAAAATATGACTTCTCCAAAACAATTGAAATACTGGAGGAAAAATGTTATAATCATTATTTGGAATTTATTCGGATTTTATTTGCAATTTTTATTGCATTAAAAATATTGCATGTTTTCAAAATATTTATTTTGGATTATAAAAATGTTCACCCTATTCTAGATTTTCTAACTAGACGGGGAAATTTTTTTATATATATTTTTTCTGATTTTTATTTATTTTTCTGTGAATTATTTTCCGCGGAACTTATTTTAAAAAAAACGCCCGCGCGCCGACTGGGCCAAAGGCCCAGCCGACGGCCCGCCCGCGCCCTCTCCTTCCTCCGCACGGGACGCCGCCGCCCTTGCCGAGTCCGGCCGCCGCACGCCTCCCCCTCGCCGCCCCCTCCCCCAAGCCATCCCGGGACCCCCCCTCCTTATATACCCCCCCTCTCCTTTTTCCTCTCACCGCCGCCGCCAGAGTAGCCCCGCCGCCGCCCGCATCTCGCCTCGCCGCCGCCACCGTTTGCCTCGCCGTCGCCGCCGCCGGAGCCGCCGCCCCTCGTCCCCGCACCCCCCCCCCGAGCCCCGAGCCCCGCCGCCGAGCCCCGCGCCCGCCGGAGCCCGCCGGTCGAGGTACTGCCGCCGCCCGTTTCCGTCGTTGCGGGTTTTCTGTAAAAAAAACCCTTCGTTTAAAAAAAACCCTAGATCGGTTTTTTTCGGTTTTATTATTTTACGAGCGTTCACCGAACCGTTCGTTTTAACGACCGCGTTCGTCGGTTTTTCTCTGTTAACGAACGTCCGTTCTTTAACCGTTCGTCCGTTTTTTCTTTTTCGTCGGATTTTTCTGCGATTATCTCAGATTCGATTTCTGATCGAATCTTCGATACTGTTTAACTTCTCGCTCGTTTATCGGAATCAGGCGATTCAAGCGCCTAGAGTTTCGTCTCGAAATTCTCTTTCCGTTTAATCTACTCAAACAAGTTTTTGCTACAATAAAATTTGACCTAGATCCAGATTAGCAAACGAAGTTTCTTTCTTTCGCCGTTTGACTTTCGTTGCTTCTTTCGAGTTGATTATTTTTGCAAACCGGAGTTCTTAAGTTGAACTTTCTGGTTGGATCTTTCACTCGAGTTTTACCTGTGCATTAGATGAGTACTGATTGTATGCTTGTTTGTTTGCAATAGAGTACCCGGAGTGTGCCGCTTGTTACTTCGAATCGCTAGGTTTTGCGGATCATCAGCAAGGCAAGTAACACTTTGATCATATCCCGTTCATACCCAGTTTTTATTGCATTAGATCCGTTTTCCTCAAACACTTGCATGATTAGGATCTAATTAAATTGTGGGTATTGGGAAGTAGTTGAGGTAGAACCTATTACCTGTTTTCTATTCAAACCCTTGGGAGTTACTTCTACGTTGCTTTTACTATTGCCATGCTATGCTCGTAGACGTGGATTGGGTTTGAGTGAAATTCATGACAGATGTGAGATTGTTAATTAATGGTTTACTTAAGGTGGCAACTTAAACTCACATCTGGGTGGATTGAGGTACCTGGGTATTCCAGGATTGCCTGTTTTTCTTTTGGACCGCCACGCAGGTTCAAAGGGATCATGAGATTATTCATGCTAGAAACTTCCGGGTGCAGCCGCAGGCTATTATGGGCTCTAGCATAGTTGACTAAGTTGTGTGAACTCTTACAGTGGTAGACTAGCAGATGTAGGGGAAAGTAGGTGTAACTGTCTACCCATACGTAAGGTGCAAACACTTCTGAAAGACTGTGTCTTGGTCATCCGTTACTCAAACACCATGTAGTGCGAGTAATCCAACGGAGGAGATCAAGTCTTGTGGGGAAAAGTGCACAAACCTCTGCAGAGTGTACAAACTAATCATGGTTAGCCGTGTCCCCGGTTATGGACAACTTGAGTATCTATTACTTGGATTATCATGTGAATCTCAACACTATGTTACTTCTAATTAATTTGTTGGGTTATTGATGACTTTTTAATTGGGATTGAGATGCTGTCAACCATCTCAATGTTTCACAACCACCATGATAGTTAAATTAAATTTATTCCTTTGAAGTAGGATAAAATTGGCTTTTCGCAAAAACTGTAACCATAGAGCTTTCCACCAGCCATATATGCATGTAGTATAGCACTATTATTGTTCATTATTCTCTATTGTTACATTGCCAGCATATTCTATGTGCTGACCCGTTTTCGGGCTGCAACGTTTCATGTTGCAGGATATCTTACGACGAGTAAGTGATACGTTAGGGTTACGATTTCTACACTCAACTTTGCCGTTGGTGTTGATGGGAGTCCACAACCTTGTTACTTCCGCTATTTGAATTGAGGTAATAGTTTTTACGTTACTTTATGCATGTGATTTACCTCTGTTATAAATCCTCGAGTATTGTGTGTGTCAGCATACCGATCCAGGGATGACACTTAAGCACAGAGACTTGATCCATTCGGGTCGGGTCGCTACAGTCTATCAAAAGTGGCAATATAAAGTGACGTTCTTTCGCATTAAGATTTTGTGCATCCAACTATAAAAGCGCATGACAACCTCTGCTTCCCTCTGCGAAGGGCCTATCTTTTATTCTTGTCTTATACCTTATGCAAGAGTCATGGTGATCTTCACCTTTCCTTTTTACATTTTATCCTTTGGCAAGCACATTGTGTTGGAAAGATCCTGATATATATATCCAATTGGATGTAAGGCATCATGAACTATTATTGTTGACATTACCCTTGAGGTAAAACGTTGGGAGGCGAATCTATAAGCCCCTATCTTTCTCTGTGTCTGATTAAAACCTTGAACCCATAAATATCGCGTGAGTGTTAGCAATTGTGAAAGACTAAATGATAGTTGAGTATGTGAAGTTTGCTAAATCAAAGCTCTCACATAGAATCTTGGGATAATTAGGTTTATGCCCCTAGTTGTGTCCCACTCGTCTGTTTTACCCCTAATTCCCAAAAGTCACCGGTTCTGTCCAAATCACTTTGCTCCTCTTATGCTTTTGCCCTTTGACCGTTTGACCGTCAGTTTGAAAACATCATAGCTAATTCATACTAAATCAGAAAAATGCAAATATGATACCAAAATGTTCAGAAAAACATCACCTATATGTCAGTGTCATTTGCATTCATGAAAAAAAGTGTTGGAAAGTGCCCATCCGAGTTTTAGCTCTTATGCTACCACCATGAATAGTAAAATCTAAAAAAGTTCAAAAAAAGTCAAAAATAATTTGGTGGCAAAGAATGACAAATGTTTTAAGTGCCTGCCAAGTTTCATCAGGGAATAACATTCGTGGGTGCCGCGGCAAAAAAAACAATTAGCACTCCAAAATAGATTATTTTTTTGCCACGACTTCCACGAATGTCGTTCCCTAATGAAACTTGGCAAGCACTTAGAACACTTGTCGTTCTTTGCCACCATATTTTTTTGAATTTTTTTGAATTTTTTTAGAGTTTACTATTCATGGTGGTATCAAAAGAGCTAAAACTCGGATGTGCACTTTCCAACACTTTTTTCATGAATGCAAATGACACTGACATATAGGTGATGTTTTTCTGAACATTTTGGTATGTTATTTGCATTTTTTTATTTTGTATGAATTAGTTATGAAGTTTTCAAACTGACGGTCAAACGGTAAAAGGGCAAAAGCATAAGAGGATCAAAGTGACTTGGACAGAACCGGTGACTTTTGGGAATTAGGGGTAAAACAGACGAGTGGGACACAACTAGGGGCATAAATCTAATTATCCCTAGAATCTTCCTGAAAATAAGATGAATTGTAATTGTTTGATGACTAATAACACGGTTTGTTAGTTTTCAAGAAAGTTTATGATATATACTTTAACATGTGAATAGTTTGTTACTTGATCATGAAAAGTTTTATTAGATGAGCTACTATGATGATGCTAGAAAAGGTGATTGAAATTATCATTGATCAAACTTGTGCACCTGCTTGCATTCACACTTCATAAATTATTTCTTTTATCATTTACCTACTCGAGGACGAGCAGGAATTAAGCTTGGGGATGCTGATACGTCTCCAACGTATCTATAATTTATGAAGTATTCATGCTATTATATTATCTGTTTTGGATGTTTACGCGCTTTACTAAACACTTTTATATTATTTTTGGGACTAACCTATTAACCGGAGGCCCAGCCCAAATTGCGGTTTTCTTGCCTATTTCAGTGTTTCGAAGAAAAGGAATATCAAACGGAGTCCAAACGGAATGAAACCTTCGGGAGAGTTATTTTTGGAACGGAAGCAATCCAGGAGACTTGGAGTATATGTCAGGGAAGCTTCGAGGGAGCCACGAGGCAGGGAGGCGCGCCCCCACCCTCGTGGGCCCCTCATGGCTCCCCTGGCCGACTTCTTTCACCTATATATCTCCATATACCCTAAAAACATCGGGGAAGATAAGAGATCGGGAGTTCCGCCGCCGCAAGCCCCTGTAGCCACCAAAAACCATTCGGGACCCTGTTCTGGCACCCTGCCAGAGGGGAGATCCCTCACCGGTGGCCATCTTCATCATCCCGGCGCTCTCCATGACGAGGAGGGAGTAGTTCACCCTCGGGGCTGAGGGTATGTACCAGTAGCTATGTGTTTGATCTCTCTCTCTCTCTCTCTCGTGTTCTTGATTCGGCACGATCTTGATGTATCGCGAGCTTTGCTATTATAGTTGGATCTTATGATGTTCCTCCCCCTCTACTCTCTTGTAATGGATTGAGTTTTCCCTTTGAAGTTATCTTATCAGATTAAGTCTTTAAGGATTTGAGAACACTTGATGTATGTGTTGCATGTGCTTATCTGTGGTGACAATGGGATATTCACGTGATCTACTTGATGTATGTTTTGGTGATCAACTTGCGGGTTCCGTAACATTGTGAACTTATGCATAGGGGTTGGCACACATTTTCTTCTTGACTCTCCGGTAGAAACTTTGGGGCACTCTTTGAAGTACTTTGTGTTGGTTGAATAGATGAATCTGAGATTGTGTGATGCATATCGTATAATCATACCCACGGATACTTGAGGTGACATTGGAGTATCTAGGTGACATTAGGGTTTTGGTTGATTTGTGTCTTAAGGTGTTATTCTAGTACGAACTCTATGATATATCGAACGGAAAGAATAGCTTCATGTTATTTTACTACGGACTCTTGAATAGATCGATCAGAGAGAATAACTTTGAGGTGGTTTCGTACCCTACAATAATCTCTTCGTTTGTTCCCCGCTATTAGTGACTTTGGAGTGACTCTTTGTTGCATGTTGAGGGATAGTTATGATCCAATTATGTTATTATTGTTGAGAGAACTTGCACTAGTGAAAGTATGAACCCTAGGCCTTGTTTCCTAGCATTGCAATATCGTTTATGCTCACTTTTATCGCTTGCTACCTTACTGTTTTCATATTTTCAGATTACAAATACTCATATCTACCATCCATATTGCACTTGTATCACCATCTCTTCGCCGAACTAGTGCACCTATACAATTTACCATTGTATTGGGTGTGTTGGGGACACAAGAGACTCTTCGTTATTTGGTTGCAGGGTTGCTTGAGAGAGACCATCGTCATCCTACGCCTCCCACGGACTGATAAACCTTAGGTCATCCACTTGAGGGAAAAAATTTACTATCCTACAAACCTCTGCACTTGGAGGCCCAACAACGTCTACAAGAAGAAGGTTGTGTAGTAGACATCATACCACGCCGTGACTTCCTCGGACCCACGACTGTGCAAAGAATATACAACAGCAACGTCTCTCGAACAAGCCATTCGTGCCTCACAGAGTAAACAGTCAGTGTTCACCATGACTTCGAACCAAACAATGCCTTTGTGCGAGTAACGCCCGTGCCTCTCCATCTGATCGAGTCGACGGAATTATTCTGAACACAAACACAAACGAGCGTGACTCTATATAATACCACACCATGCCCATGCCTCTCCATCAGGTCGAGTCCACGCCTTTGTCGAGTAATACACATAACATCAATAAAGAAGTGTGACTGTGCTTTTGAAAACAAGAAAATAAGCTTTTAAAAACAGCTTCAATAGTGAGTGTTCGCATCTGAACCCATTCTGCTGGGGTACCCTGATTAAAGAAACGAACGTGACTGTGCGTAATGCAACCCTATGCCTCTGTGGGCTAACCGGTCGTGCCTCTCCGTCTGATCGAGTCGACAGAAGCATTCGAAACAGAAACACGGGTGAGTGTGACTCTATACAAAACCGCACCATGCCTTTGTGGGCCCCACGCTAGTGCCTATGACCCGAAATATTGCAAAGAGCCACAAAAGTCAACGCGTTTATGAGTAAAAGTCATGACGCTACTTAGTACAGAACCATGGCTATACGGACTTCAGGTCCGTGTTTTGCTTAAAAACATGGCACCGTGATGTGCGTTCTTTGCTTGAAAAACGTGCCTTCTATATCCACGCGTCTGTGCGCCTAACAAGCGAGGAATGCCAACTCGTATTAAAACCGTGGCTCGTATGACTACACTTCCATGCCTCTTACAGTGGATCCTCTCAAAGAAACATCTATAAACACACCCACACACTAACGTGACTCCACCTAATGAAAAATTGTGCCTCAAAAGACTTGGCTCCTGTGCCTATTCCATGTGAACGAGCAACCGGAATCATTTGGACCACAACTACGCACGTGTCGCAAAAACGTGCTCCCCGCGGCCCCACGAAGTGCCCCTGGTGGAAGCACAACCGTGCTCCTACTGCTAACACGCAACATCCATGCCCAGAGCCTACTCATCTACATGTACCAACGAACGAAACAACACGACGACAATGCAACGCATAAATGCCTTACAGATTCATGGCAGTACAAAAGGCCACATGCCCCAACGCAACGAAGAAACACGCTCCAAGCTCTCTGCCTACACTCCAGCAACGTTCTTGATCGGCTGGTGGGCGAGCACATCCTCAATCTCCTTCGTCGCCTCATGACCTTCCTTCACAGCAGCAAACGAATCCTCAACCAGGCTCTTGTACTTGACGAGGACCTCAGCCTTCTCATCCATAAGCTCCCCCGCTTCGCCCAACAGCTTCTGCACCAACGCATGGGTCTGCTGATACAGATTCTTCAAGCGGGCCGCCTCCTGATCCTTCTAGTCGAGCTCGTTGAGAAGCTTCCCATTCTCACACAGAGATCGAAATATGAGACCAGTGGACTTCTCCACAGAGGCATTGCTCTGCTGCACCAACTTCTCCAAGCGAGCAATGAACTGCTGCTGCTTAATTAGCTCATCGAGCACGTCGTCGTTGGCTAAGGAATTCTGTACTACCATCTTGTTGAGATCGTCTCCATGGCGAATGCGCTTGTGGGAGGAATCTCCTCCACGCGAGAGATCGTTCGACACCTGGGCAACGGGGCAGGATATCCCTGCCGCCGCTACAGCGTAGCTGCGGCACCTCTCTCTTCTTTCCGCGGCTTTGGTCCTCGCTGCCTGGTTGCTTGAACACCCAGAACCCCTCTTACCGGCCATGGCGCAAGCAAGGAGCTACCAGCAAGAAAGAGGTGCCCGTCTCTGGAGAATTGTGGACGTCCATGAGTAGGTACCTTTTTATCACTACAAAAAATACACTTCCGTGATGATACGTGTTTGTCACAGTAGGTCACGTTTTCTATCATGCATGTACATCCATGACAAATTTATGACAGAATCAAGATAGTCATACCTGTGCTGTCGTAGAAGTGTTCCATGACATTACCAAAATTATCATCACGAAAGTGTCCACTTCCATGACGATAAATCGCGCGTCACAGAAGTGCTTTCGTCAAGGGTGACCGACACGTGGCATCCACCGTAACGGAACGCCGTTAAGCTATCGGGTCCGGTTTTGGATCCGATAACCCGTTAACAGCCCCAACCAATGGGGATTTTCCACGTGTAAAATCATCATTGGCTGGAGGAAACACGTGTCAGCTCCGTGTTGGCACAGGTGTCACTCATCCAATGGGCGAGATGCGCCTATGATATGTTAACACGTGGACCAGCCCAAAAGTGGCCCATAAAGTTTAAATGGGCCGGCCCAACTAAAGACCCACAAGATTTTGCGGACCATAATGGGTCGGCCCAGCTAAAGGCCCACAAGATTTTGCGGGCCATAATGGGCTGGCCCAGGTAAAGGCCCACAAGATTTTTGCGGGCCATAATGGGCCGGCCAAAGTGAAGGCCCACAAGATTTTTGTGGACCATAATGGGCCGGCCCAGCTAAAGGCCCACGAGATTTCGCCGACATTAATGGGCCGGCCCAGCTGTAGGCCCACAAGATTTTGAGGACCCTGGTAGGCCGGCCCATTAACTGGCTGCCATGTTTTGGGCCAAATGTCGGCCCATATTTGATCCGGTCCATTAATGGCCTGCCACGTTCCAAGCCTAATAATGGCCCATATGAGATCCGGACCGTTAAAAGCCTACCATGTTCTGGGCCAAATTACGGCCCAAATCAGGTCCGACCCTTTAAGAGGCTTTGGGCTAAATTATGGCCCATATCAAATTCGGCCCGTCAACTGGACGCTACGCTTTTGGGCCCATTTGCTAAAGACACATTTAGTAATTCGGCCTGATATTAGTTTCGGCCTGTTAAGGGCCCGTTTAACATTTCGGCCCTATATTAATTTCGGCCTGTTAAAAGCTCGTCATATAGTTGGGCCTAACTACGGCCCGGTTTGCATCCGGCTTGCTCGCGGCTGATAATCTGATTGGGCCAAACAAGGACCGAGACAATTTTGGCCTGTTATAAGCCCATGATTTGATTGGCACATTCATGGGCCAGGGTCTATTTCGGCCTGCTGCCGGCCCGTGAGCTGTTCGACACGTTTCAGGCCCAACCTACTTTTCAGCCTCGTGAAGGCCCATTGAATTTTCTTGGGAAAATAGGGCCGGCGGTTTACTCGACCTATTAAAGGCCCGAATCTACTAGTGGGCTAGTTTACATTTAGGCCTGTTAACGGACCAAGATGACGGGGCCATGATGCGGATCATACATGGTGATTTGCATGACAACCCGATTATGTACCGTAATTTTACGGTTTCGCCGGTTTACTGCGAAGACAGGATATATATACAGTAAAATAACTGCAGCATCGTGAATAAGAAAAAAACCTAGACTATACAATAAAGAAATTATGGCATATTACATCCACTGGGCATCAAAGTTCTCCACTATGATAATAAAGCACAAGCAGACAGCATACACTGGGCATCAAAGATCACCACCAGTGCAACTAAACACGCCGACAAAATAATATACAAAATTGACAGCACTTCAATAGAGTTCAAGAAAGGTTAGCCCTGCTCGGGAGCTGCAGCGCAAGCAGCTGAGCAAGCTGGTGAGACTGCACTTGTTTGACACTTATATCCTCCTCACTCTGAAAGATAAACAAGCAGACAGATGACAGGTTTTGCACATATAAGTATCAGTGCTGACAATTCATCACATTTCTTACTGACGAATAAAGTGACACAGTTTAAAATAGCATTAACACAATATGGTATTGCTCAGGTCAAGACATGGCAGGAAATGACATTGTAAAGGAGTTGGCAGCTTCATGACACCACTGGATTACAAATCAAGAACTCATAAGTATCAATGGTTAGTGTGCTGTCAATTTATCCCATTTCAGATTGGCAAAATAAGACCACTTGCTCTGTATAGTTTAATTTACATCGTATAAAGAAGGAACTTGGTTGTACAACTGAAAACTTAAATTGAGAAGGGCAAACTTTTGTTTATGAACTGGAGTACATAATAAACTTTAAACATGCAATTTGATGCAAACACCAAAAATAAACAGCTATTGCAGTCATGCCTAACCAAATATACACAACAAAGTTTGAAGGCTTGAGAAGGACAAACTTACATTATTGGTGAAGGCAGGCTCTATAAAGCCCTTGTCCATGCTGATGGGGGGGGGCAATTCAAGAAGTTTACCACAAAATCTTCTTCGTGAGCATTTCCTTTGTTCTACATTTTGTTAAGAGTAAATATAGATGTGACAATATAAGAAAAAATGGAGAATATTTAAGATAAGATGAAGAGTGATGCTACATAACCAAGTAGCTATAAATGTAAGTACAGCGATACAGGCAAAAGGTACAGCCAAGAGCAATGCAGAGCTAAACTTCTTCAGTACCATCAGTGTTATCCAACCTTATGGTAAGAGTAAATATAGATCTTATGTGTAGAAAATGGAGGGCAAAGGAAAATAAGCTGCAGAGTGATGGTACATGAACAACTACCTGTCAATATAAGTACACTGATAAAGGACAGCAGCTACTTACAAGAACAATGCAGAGCTAAAAAATTTCATTGGCATTGGATATATTCTACACTAATGTAACCATTCATATAGATCAGATAATTTGGAGCGAACAATTGATAAGCAAGCTATCATGCATACTGCTGTCACATAATGAACCAGGTATGTATGCAAGTACAGTGATACAGGACAACAGGTACTAACAAGAGCAAAGCAGTGGGCAGCATATTTGCGATATCTTGTCGTTCTTTTCAAACCGGAATTCTTTTTCGAGAAGATTTCCTGCAAAAAAGATCCGTAAGGCACATGCGGAAAAGTAGAAGTTCAAATTGTCATGCGATATCATAGACAGTACCTCATCCTCGGAACGAGACCAGTGCATAACAAGGTTTTTCCATTCAATGTCTTCTAAATTTAGCATAGGACACTTCACCAGAAATTCGTTTATAGACTTGCCATCAAAGTGTGATTTCCTCAGGTAACACCGATACTGCTGCAATGCTTCCTTGAAAAGCGTAAGCAAGCTTTGCTCGTCATGACTATCCAGATTGACCCTCGCCTACTTACAACAATGTAAATCATTGATGTGTTCAATCAGCAGAAAACATGAAAATAATCACCATGAATAATAGCACTTACACGTAAGTGGGACAGGAAGATGTGAAAATGGTGTTTGTCTTCACTATAATCTTCCCATGATGGGAATATATGCACGTAATCCCTAACAACATTGAAAGCATTGTCTTTTAAACTGGGAATAACTGGAATGGGGTTCCAATCTGCAGGAATTGGCCGTCTCTGCAGTTGGGATAGGTCTTCGGCCGGTGGATTTGTTGTACTTTTTGTTGGAGTGGGATTTTTCTGTGGTACGGCTGGTGCTATGGCAACTGAAATCGGCATACCTTTTGCTGGAGTGCAGGTCCTGTGTGGTGCGGCTAGTGGTGTGGCCAGTGAAGTATGGATACAGTCTGCTGGAGTCGGTCCTACGTTTTGTGTCACTGGTTGTACAACCAATATAACTGGGGTGTTGTCTAATTTCTCCGGCACAACCACGTTTTTCAAGGACTTTGCTGGTGCTCCTTCAGGTTCGGCAGTCACCCTCTTCCTTTTTGATGTCTGATGCACAAGAACAGCATTTGAGTGGAAAAAACATGGTATGATGACAGATGGAATATGTATTGATAATGGATGGGCATGGCATCTCGACATATATGATGAGTAAACTAAGCAGATGGCGGTGCAACAAAGTAGAAGAAATGTAAGACAACATATGCAAGATACGTGCAATCAATAAAACCTTGCCAAATTAGAACAGGCACCTTGATGGGTGAACAAGACATGCCATCTTCCTTTGACTCCTCGAGGTTATAATAGTCATTAGGATCATATTCTGAACAAGAATCAACATGTGGTGAGCGTATGAGTTTCATTGCATCCAGAATGGCACTCAATGCCTTGGTGCCAATTTTGTAAGTCATTGCGGTGTTTAGCTTCAAGAGTGGACTGCTGCTAGTGCGACACAAAGCAGCTACACAGATCATAGTGTAGATATAACGGGAAAACCGTAAGCATCAGAGTAAAATCAGCAAAGTGGAACTTGCTGGAATATATGTGCTAGTATTGTCGGTATGGCTAGAAAGGCTTCGGATACCAGCTCTCTTCAACTGAAGGTGCGGTACTGTTAATATCAGTGTAACTCTCAAAGGCGACACAGCTCCCCACATTTCCTTGCTATTCTTATAGGATTCAAGTGGGCAGGCCACTACAAATCCTATTCTCATGTTTACAAAATCCTACGAATCAAAGAGGCCCGACGAGTTCAAAGTGTCCATACCAACCGACCGTATAGACCTCTACACTGAAAATGTCCCTGGTCATATTCACTACAAGGAACATATTGTACTACTATCATACTCCCTCTGTTCCAAAATATAAGTCTTGGTAGAGATTTCCACTATGGATCACATACAGATGTATCCAGATACATTTTAGAGTGTAGATTCACTCATTTTGATCCATATGTAGTCCATGGTGGAATCTATACAAAGACTTGTATTTAGGAACAGAGAGAGTACTTATTAAAGAAGAACGGAAGAGGAACATGGTAAAGAAGAGCAAGCAGATTTTGGATAATAACATGTTCGTTGCGCAGTGCCCACAGATGATGAACTAGAGCGCATTAAGAAAGCAACTCCCTGCTATCTCTCTATATGTGGTGCACGTGCTTTTTCGAAAGTAAAGTAGGAACATTAGCTGACCAATTAAATGTTATCTGTTTTAGTAATATCAGCATCATATCAGATTCGTACTTGAGCAACAAGTTTGGAATTATGAGTGGCACGTTGTTTAGCTTGATGGATTCAGGAGCAGTGCTAAGCAGGTACGATGATGGTACTGAATATAAAGGCATGTCTGCATTTGGGTCAGTCGACCATTTCAGGCGGTTGGATGAAGATCCTACGTCTCCTAACCCTTCTTCTTCCTCGTCTCTGATTCTTCCCATACAGAACACCGCACGGGCCGCCGGCCGGACCATTGGCCCCCACCACCTGTGTTCCTCCGCCACCCCACCCCCCCCACCCCACCCGCATCGAGTTTTCTTCGTTCGGCGAGGCCCCACCACCGCCCCCCCCCAACAACCAAAGTCCCCACCCGAGCCCCTTCGTTCGCACCCGCGAACTCCGGCGAGCTCTGAAAAATCGACTGACCCAATTTTGAAATTTAGTCTACTGTGATTTAACTAGTGTGGAATATAAAAGGCGAAAACCATAAGCATTGGGAGTATAGTGTTGAGCGTGCCATTGCGGATCTGAAGGTGCAAACCGGACAAAGGAAACTTTGCAACGAATGTTTGCTCTCAACTAGCAAGTAAGTGATGGACAAGAAATCAGAGTAAAGCAGTGGTGATCTATTTTCTTGCTGCGATAAATAAGTTGAGCAGATACGAAAGAGTACCGCCTCTGGTGCGGCGCCGTGTATGCATGTGCTGAGAATTTGACGGTGTTGCGGTAGCGATGGCTGTCGGCGGCGTGGAAGCAGATCTAGGAGGGTAGACGGTGGTGGTGGGGCGCGGTGGACGAGACGGTCGTAGGAGCGGCGCCGACAAGGTGGACGACGGCAGGGATGAAGCGAGAGGACGGGATGCAAGGATCCCGGTCCGAAGCCGTGGATGAGAGAGGTCGATCTCTTGTAATGGACGGCGGCGTCGGGGTATCAGCTCCGGCATGGTGGAGGAGGACGGCGGTGGATGGGGTGGCGGACGGAGGAGGCTGGGGTGGAGAGGGTGTTTTGGCGCCCACGGAGTACGAATGGGGAAATGGAGGTGGAGAGGAAGGGGGGAACCATGTCTTCAGGGTGCGCTTGTCTCAAATGCGAGGAAATTTACAAACTTAGCCCCCATTTCAAATTTCCTACATCACAGCAATATTAGTCGGTTGGGGATAAGACGGTAATCTCGCATACACCGAATATTTGCCGACGAGAGTTTGTTTTTGGCGCCCACCGTGTATGAATCGGGGAGGGAGTCGATTTCGGCCGAGGACACACTGTGTTTTGGCGCCCACCGTGTATGAATCCGGGTGAGAGGCGGTTATGTCACGTTCGAGTGAAATTACAAACCTACCCCTATCGAAACCTATAGAAATCGAGTAGATAGGCTTTGCATGGCAGGGATAGGCAGTAGTAATTTCCATCTCACAGATTTTGGTTTCGGGCGGTTACTGCGACTTTCCCCTCTTCGTTCAAATTTTGCAGAGTGCACGTTTACCGTGCCAACTCAGTTCGAATCCCATTTGTATTCAATTTTTTTCGGGCGGGATCCATTTTCGATTGGAATAAAATTCTACATACATCATTTTTTTAATATATACTTTCAAAAGCACAACAAAGAATTCTGCTCCTTTATATGCATAATATGATTTACAAATACAATGATCTCAAAATCATAAGGTTGAATTCAAAAAATTAAACCAAATTATGTTCTACTAATATGTATGGATCAGTAATATCTACATATTAAATAACATAGATGCACGTGAATTCATATGAGTATGCATGTTTGATAGATCAATTTTGGTTCGAGTATGGATTACATGTATCATCATCTCGAATTCAAATATTTGAATCCCTTTTATGTTCACTCCTTTCATGCCCATCTCTCTCACATGCATGCTCCTTCATGTAGCTATCACTCTCTTTTCTCCAGCTCACCCGCACGCCCACTTCATGTTTCTCCTATCCTTGCAAACATGGTCTCTCGACGTCTCCCTTGAGAAGTGTCACACTCTCCCTATCATTATACATTACACGGTTTTCATTATCTCTCACGTCTCTACCGTTCTCTCGTATCACTAGGTACCTAAGCTTGCTTTTTCACCGCCACACACACAGTCTCCACTCGTCTTTCACTTTGTGTTTCTCTCTATGGGATTCTCTCACACACCCTATATGTCTCTAGATATGAATCATACCACTAAAATTACTCTCTCTCTCTCCTGTAGACACAACATTTGTTGCGGTCTCCTTTTCGTCTCCATCCCAAACTGACATTATTCATTTGTTTACCGATTAGACAAACTCCCCCCCTCTCTCTCTCACACACACACACAACTCCTGCTTCCACTCCCCTTCCCGACTACCGTCTCTCTCTCACACACACAAAACTCTCGCTTTCGCACCCCCGTCTCGTATTTCTCTCACAAACATTTATCGACTAGCCTCTAGATAGGTTTATACACCTGCACACTCGTGCTTCCACTATCGCATACATGTCTCTCTCCCGCTCCTTGTATCTATGTAGATTTTTCTTCCCTTCTTGAGACACGCCCTCTCGATCGTGCACACACACACTATCGCCTCATTTTAAGCTGATACCTCTCGCACACACGCACACTCTTTGTGTCTTTGTCACACATGCACTCCGTCCTCCTCCTCTCTCCCTCTCTCTCACACACATGGGCTTTTTGCAACAACTAGCAAGATGCCCATGCGTTGCACGGAACATGAAGATGCATTTGTATGAGTAGTTTATCTTGTGGGAGAAAAGGATGAACAACGGAAGGCCATATTTGCAAGTGTGGAGAGGGGTGTGGGTATCTTTTTGCAAAATTGCCATAGTTTCCTTCCTATCCGTCAGATATAGATCGGACGGCCTATATTGCAGGATGGCAGGCACACGATCATCACCGACTATGCTTTTTATAAGAGTAGGGATAAAAAACAGAGTTGGTGATGATGGTGGGCCTGCCATCCTGCAATATAGGTCGTCCGATTTATATCTGACGGATAGGAACGAAACTATGGCAATTTACCCGCACTCCTCTCCACATTTGCAGATAAGGCCTTCCCTCGTTCATCCTTTTCTCCCACAAGATCTTGATGGTCCGTGCAACGCACGGGCATCTTGCTAGTAAGAGTAGAAATTAGACATATACCACTTCTCGAATCTTGAAACCAACAACATTCCTCCCTTATCTCATCAAAACCGCCAAAGGAATATATTTTGGGTGAAACATAACATTTTCTTAGTGATATACATATTTCAAAACTAGACTTTTTTTCTATCAAATCGGTGAATATGTATTAATCTACTCAGATCGTGTGGCAACGCATTGGCACATTGCTAGTAGTTATTATAATTTTCACTACAAAAAAATAAACTTCCGTGATGATATGTGTTTGTCACAGTAGGTCGCGTTTTTTGTCATGCATGTACATCCATGACGATTTTATGACAGAATCAAGATAGTCATACCTGTGCTGTCGTAGAAGTGTTCCATGACATTACCAAAATTATCATCACGGAAGTGTCCACTTCCATGACGATAAATCGCGCGTCACAGAAGTGCTTTCGTCAAGGGTGACCGACACGTGGCATCCACCGTAACGGAACGTCGTTAAGCTATCGGGTCGGGTTTTGGATCTGATAACCCGTTAACAGCCCCGACCAATGGGGATTTTCCATGTGTAAAATCATCATTGGCTGGAGGAAACACGTGTCGGCTCACCGTTGGGACAGATGTCATCCGCTCATTGGACCGAAGGCGCCTATGATACGGCGGCACGTGGCACGGCCCAACAGAGGCCCATTCCTATGAAAAGGCCGGCCCGTTTGACTTGGGTAAAAGGTGGCGGGCCGGCCCACGGAAAGCCTGTTAACGGCCTATTCGCATATAGCCCATTTACAGCCCGCTAACCCAGGGCCCGTTACGCCCTATCCGAATTAGGCCCAGTAGCGTCATCTGGGCCGTCCAATATGATTCAGCCCGTTTTAACTTCCGGCCCATGTGTGGCCCATGACTTCTTTCGGCCCATATGAGGACCTTTGTAACTCTTGGCCCATTAACGGCCCGTGGTGAAACTGGCCCGTAATGAACAGTGTATCACTTTATACCCATTAACGGCCCGTTATTCCATTGGGCCGTTTCCAGCCCAAGTTATCTTTCGGCCTTCTCAGGGCCCATTGATTCTTGGGCTCATTTGCCGAATTCGGTTACATACGGCCCGTTACTGTCATTTTCTGCTTGTGGGCCAAATTCAGCCCGTCGTTACAGTCGGCCCGTTTGCGGACCGTTAATACGTTGGGCTGTTTTCATGTCAAAAAAACCCGTTGGGCTGTTTTCATAGAGTTATCAAATACGGCCTATTAACGGCCCGTTATGGTCCACGAATAGTACGGCCCATGATTGGCAAAATGATGATACGCCCCGTAGAAGGCCCATGGATCCTACGGCCCGTATGAGGCCCATGGATAGTACGGCCCGTAGAAGGCCCATGGATCGTACGGCCCATAGAAGGCCCATGGACCCTACGGCCCATAGAAGGCCCATGGACCCTAAGGCCAGTATAGAAGGCCGATGGATCCTACGGCCGGACGAAGGCCCATGGATCATATGGCCTGTAGGAGGCCCATGGTTACAATAGTCCGTGTGTTTCCATGATTATTTTGGCCTAGTTACCAAAAATAGGCTATTGTGGCCACTAGAAAAAAACAGAAAAAGAACTGCAGTGACTACAAGCAAACAACTAAACAAGACAATAAGGAAATAAATAAGCAAGCAATTAACGCTAGCCTATTACGCTATTACACATATTACATCCACTAGGCATCAAAGTTCTCCACCAGTGCAAATATAGGGAACAAAGCAGCACATTACATACACTGGCCGTCAAAATTGGCCACCAGTGCAAATAAACGCGGCAGCAAAACAAGAGCATAACTGAAACAACTTCAGAAGAGCTCAAGAAACGTTATCCTGGGTATCCACCATGCTAGCAATAAGATTAGCAAGCTGATTAGCTTTGTCCTGTTTGGCGCTAGAATCCTCCAACGCTTGCTGTTGCACCAGAAAGTATGCATCAGAATGCTCCAGGGACTTCCGCGGTCCTTCCGCTTCTTGTTGCAGCACAGCTGATCGATGTCTTTCAGCTTGTAGTTGAGACTCAAGAAACCGAACTGATTCAGACAGTGAGTTTGAATAGCTTGTGCAAGCGGTAGTGGCCAGTAACTCGAACACTAAACCAAGACAGGACTTTGGGGTTGTCTCGCTGTCTTCAAGATAGTCTTCCTTAGCTGTTTTATCAGCTTTGTTGGAGACCAACAAGGATGTGTCACTATCCTGAAACTTATCTGCATTACTTCCTTTACCATTGCTTAATAAGGCACTCTTCCCCAATATTCTGTCAGCATTCTAAAAGAAGAAACAAGCAGACACATAACAAGTTTAGCATGTACTAGTATATGAAACTCATTTCGGTGAACCAGTTCATTAGTAAGGTGGACAGGATTAAACTACCAAGTCTTCTATTTCCAAGTACTAGTACATAATAAAAGCATCAAACAAACATATATCTATGTCCTATGGTCACTGCATTGTCTTGCCAAATCAAAATAGAGACACGGTTCAAATCATATCAGTTCAAGACAAAGCAGCAGTGAAAGAATACAAAGCGTGGGAAACTACACGGCACAACAAGATTTTAGATGGGTACCACGGGTCTACATGTACAACAACACTATTGGCTCTGTTGTGATGCTAGTAATCTGCATGATATGAAAGTCAACTGTATACACAATTGAAATTGAAATCAACAGAGCTATTGATAAGAGCAAACCTGTTAAAGAAACATGCGTGAACATACCAGCTGTGCCATTGGAGTTTTGATTGGATCCTTCAATTTAAAAATAAGTTTGTATGAGTAAATACAGTGATACAAGAGCAAAGCAATCATAGTTAAAAAAGGCGCGCCTAAGCGAGCGCTTAAGCGCGCTTAGCTCTAGGCGTTGGCAAAACGCATTGCGCATAACTACGCATAATTTGTGCATAACTACGCATAAGCATGCGCTTTGGTCAGTAAAGCGCAAGGCGGTGGCAAAACGCACAATTAATGCCTAGCGCTTTTTTGAACTATGATAGCAATGGAATATTAAATTAGAACAGTTGTTCTTCAGGTTTAGGCACTTGTTCTACATGAGCAGAGTACAGTAAGACGCAAGAATATAATACTTAAAAATAGAAAATGAGCTCATAGACCTTACCACATTCTTGGTTCGGGACCAGTGCAGAACAAGGCGTTCCCAGTCATCGTCTAGTAAATGTGTCTCAGGAGAACGTAAGGGAATTTGATGAGTTTCTTTGCCGGTGAAGTACGTTTTCTTCAGGTAATTCCGATACTGCCACCAAGCATTCTTGAAGATAGCAGAGGTATTAGCACAGGTTACCTCATCCTGAGTTTCCAAATCGGTCCTTCTCTATAGAGAAAAATGGGAAAATTTGTTGTATTATAACCATCATGAAGGTGGGATGTATGGGACGAAGCAAAGTAATTGCCATGAATAACATTACTTACACATAACTCCTGGACAAACACCTGTAACTGGCATTTTCGTTCATCTTCAGTATAATATTTCCAAGATGGGAAGATACGCACATACGATTTAACAACATCAAATGCGATAGATGCTAAACTACGACTAGCTGGTTGTGCTTCCTCCACAGGAATAGGCGTACTAACTGGTGGAGTTGGGGTTCGCCGTGATAGTACTGGCCCTTTGGGCACTGGAGCTGCCTTACTAACTGCTCTTGTTTGGGAGCTCTGTGGTGGAGATGGTGCTGTGTCAACAGGAACTGGGTTACTATCGGCTGGGATTGGGGTTAGATTGGGTGAAGTTGGTTCTCTGTCCATCGCAGTAGGGGTAGAATCTGCGAGAGTTTGGGTTATGTGTGGTAGGGCTGGTTCTTGTGCATGTACAACCGGGGTGCTATATCCACCAAGAGGTAGCACTGTTTTATTTGAAGACCGTGTTTTTAGTCCGCTAGATACTGGCATCACCCGCTCCAATTCAAATGGCTGATAACCAGGAAACATAGTTGAATGTACAGACATTGTATGAGAGACAGATGCAATAGATAGTGTGGAAAAAAGAGGGCATGAAATAGTTGACATGTATATTGTTTAACTAAAACGGATAGCATGACATAATTTCACATATATGATGTCTATCTAAACTGGATAGCATAGCATAACATAATTCAAAGATATGATCAATAACTAAACAAGATCGCATGACATAATTCACCTACATGTTATCTAAGTAATCAGGATCGCATCATTTTATTCACATATGTGATTTATATGCTAAACAGAGGGCATTCGATATGATGTCTAAACTAAGAACATGGTGTTGAATATTGTGTATATGATGTCTAAACTATGCAATGCAAGACACCGTATGCATGATATGAGCAGTATAACCGTGCCAAGTTAGAGCATACGCCTCAGTGGGGGAATAGGACTGGTCATCTGTCTCTGAATCCATCTCTGAGGAGCTATCGGGACCCAACAAGAGATCTGCTTCGACAGGTAGCACTGTCTGCTCTGAAGGCCTTGTTTTCACTCCAGATTTTTCCATCTCCCACCCAAATGGCTGATTCACAGGAAGAGTAGTTTAATGTACAAACATTGTCGACAAATGAAATGTAATGAAGAAAAGGATGGGAAAGATATCATTCAAATATATGATGCCTGGTTAAACAGGATGGCATTGCACATTTGACATATATTATGGCTGGCTAAAAGACATGAGACTGCATAATTCCCATATATGATATAGAAACTAAACAGGTGGCGTTACAGAACATGTCTAAACTAAGCAGATGACATATATTGTCAGGTGGTAGGTGCGACATATGCCAACGGGTGGCTTATCATTGTGGGAGCCAGTAAGACATCGCCGGTGCCTGGAAACGGGATAAGGCGAAGACATGCACGCCGGTGAATCTTACCCAGGTTCGGGGCTCTCCGTGGAGATAACACCCCTAGTCCTGCTCTGCGGGGTCTCCGCGTGATCACTAGATGAACACAAGTAGCTACCAGTGCTCCTTGATCTGTTTTGCTAGGGGAAGAAGAAGGGCAAGGCTAGCTCTCCTTTTCTCTCTATGTGGTGTGTAAAACTCTATGAGATCAACCCTTTGCATGGGTGTCCCGGGAAATTTATATAGGCCTACCCCCAGGGTTACAATGGTAATCTGGCTGGGTGCGGGTCCGAGTCGTCAGTGTTTGTGCTCGCCGGCTTCTCCGCCGGCCGTTGGGGCCCGCCGACTGGTGGGTCCCGCCGGCTGCCGGCCTCTTGGCCGACAGGCCGGCCCCACCGCCTGGGGGCCTTGTCGGCGGCTGGTTACTGTTGCCTCACCCCTGATGACGAGGGCTTTGTCGAGGTAAGCGTGGCTACAGTGCCGACGCCTTGCGGGCTCTCACTGTATCCTCACCTCGTCTTGTCTCCTTAATGATGTACATGTTTCGAGGGAGGGAGGTAGCCGGCTATTGGGAGCCGGCTACGCCCCAGGCCGACTAGGGGAGGTCGGGCCTCCTTCGAGCGTCTCTCTGGCTAAAGGGGACCGCCGCCCGCGGGCCGTACTGGCGCCTGTCGTGGGTGACGTCGAGGTCAACATGGCTATAGTGCCGCGTCGGACGGGGGATGGCTGACCCGTACGGCGCCCTGTGGCCACGCATGTTCCGGGATTCGGGGGTGGTAGGCTGTACTGCGGCCACGCCCCGTCTTATCACCGTTATGTGGGTGCAGCCCTGGTGGGTGCAATCTTGGCCGGCTTCTGGGAGTCGGCCTTCTTCACGGACGGTTTCTGGGAGTCGACCCTCTTGGGGCCGGCTTCCTGGAGTCGGCCATCTCGTAGCCTTCTTCGGGAAGGTTTTTGAGGCCGGGTCGCCTTCTGGTAGTCGGCCTTGGGGAAAGCCGTCCAGAGGAAGGCGGCCCCATGCTCTGGATGCTTGAAGGCTCGATTGGCCTGATAATTCTTTGAAGAGCCAGGGGGAGTCGGTTAGGCTACCCGTGGCCATTTACTCCGACAGTAGTCCCCGAAGCTGGTTGGGCTTCGAGGCTGAGAGGAGGTCGAGAAGCTCGGTCAGCTTCTTATCTTGACGAGCCAGCAGCTGGGAGCCGGCTTCGGTTGGGTGCGCCGTCTTGGTGAAACTTCTGAAGTCTGAAGGCGGGAGTCGGTTGGTGCACACGCCGGGTTGCGGACCGGCCGCTCACCGCCCGCGTACCACGTGGCACCCTCCGGCTGAAAAAAGCCTGCCAACCCACGCACGCGACAGGATGTCGCTGCAGGCCGGGGGCCCATCACTCCTACGCCTAGGCCCAGGCGCGGATTCTCTGTGGCCCAAAGCGGGCCGCACGCCTTCCGGCGGCAGTTTCTGCACGTCGTTAGGGCGCAATAATCGCGGGACGTGGGCGAGTGGGCGCAGTTAATCCCACGTTCTCGCCCACGCCTCGCCTCCTCGGCTTCGCCGCACGAGGCTATAAGTAGGGGGAGGAGGGGGAGCGGCAGACGCTCGCACGCTCCTCCTTTCTCCGCCATCTTCTTCCTCCTTTCCATCGCAGCAGCATCTTGCCGCCGCGCCGTCCCACCAATCTTCGCACCACCCCGCAATTTCGCCGCCACGGGGCCGTGATTTCTCCGCCACCGCACCCTTTCTCGCCAGCTTCTCGCCATCATGCAGTACGGCGGAGACTGGGACGGCTCCAACGTCCATACGGACCACATCGACTTCCTCCGCAAGACGCGGCGGTTGCCCGGCAAGGACCAGGTGCAGGTCCGTCTCGCGCCGGAGAAGGAGATCACGCCGGCGCCGGAGGAAGGCGAGCGGGTAATCTTTTGCTCGCACTTCCTGCACGGCCTCGGTCTGCCCGCGAGCGCCTTCTTCCGCTCCTTCCTCGAGTTTTATCAGCTCCAGCCGCACCACCTCACTCCAAACACGGTGGTGCTGTTGTCCGCCTTCGTCACTTTGTGCGAGGGATTTCTTGGCGTTCTTCCCACCCTCGAGCTCTGGGGGGAACTTTTGCAAACCAAGCTCGGCACCCGCATGCAGGGCGTGCCGGCTCAGAGTGGCGCCTTCATCGCGATGCGGAGGCCGGCAGCCGACAACCCCTTCCCCGTCATCACGCTGATCCAGTCGGTGAAGCGCTGGCAGAAATCGTACTTCTACGTGAAGAACGTCGCCCCGCAAGGCGACTACGTCAACTTGCCGGCTTACGTAGCCAGCCCGCCGGCTGGGAGGCGGCCCCAGTGGTCCTATCGGGCCATGATGCTGTCGCCGGCTGGAGCCGCCGCCGTCGCCCGACTCCGAGTAATGATCCAGTCGGAGGGCCTAACTGGGTCCGACCTGCTGGCCGCCTTCGTCATGCGCCGGGTGCTCCCGCTTCAAAGCCGCCCTCATCTGATCTGTCAGATGAGCGGCCAACTCGATCCGAGTCGGATGTGCACCAAGGAGATGCCTCATGATGAGGTGGCTCATATGGTGAATTATCTCGCTAACTGCAAGCTCTCCGCAGAGTGGCGGTTTGGCAAGGAGACGTACTCCCGTGCCCATCCCCCGCCTACGGTATGCTTTCTTTATCTTTTCTTCTTTTAGTTTTGTCACCAAGTTTTCCTTGGCCGACTCTGACCAGTCGGCACATCTTGGCAGAGCCCTCTCCTTCGACCTGCGGCCGGGCAGCAGGGGCGGATCGCCGATTTCTCCCCGACCGGGCGGAGCATGACTTGGAGGACCCCGACTTGGGGGCGGCCGCCATGGACGACAACACCGAGGCGGGAGGCGGCGAAGCAGGTGGCTCCGGGCTTGGGGCCAGCTTCGACGACTGGCCGGATGACGACGAGGCGGAAATCGTCCCACGCCGCCAGCCGGCGTCCGACCATGGCGGGGTTCCTCCGCCGCGCCGCCTGCTCGGGGCGGCGCGCAGAAGCGCCGGGCCACGTCGGGCTTGTTCGGCAGTCGGCCGAAGAAGCCCAAGGGCGGGGCGGCGGCGACCAGACGGGACGAGGCGGCCGCGAAGGCGGCCCGCTTCCGCAAGATGGTGAAGCAGCCGCAAACGGTTTCGGCGTAAGTGTAGATTCTCTTGCATATTCCTTCTTCTTTACTTATTGATTTCTGAATCCTTGTCTTGTCTCAAAAATCAGGGCTCCGCTTTCTCTTGAGCGGGTTGCTGCCGCCTCCGTGGTTGGATCACCGGGAGGATCCGGGAGCACCCGCCGTGTGGACCCCCACGCCGAGCTTCAAGCAGCGACGGAGCGAAATGCGCGGGAGGCGCGGGAGGAGCGGGAGGCGGAAGAGCTGAGGGCGGCTGCCGCCAAGGCGGCGCAGGAGGAGGCGAAGGAGTCGGCAAAGGCACGAGCCGACGCAGCGGCCAAGGCCCAGGCGG
Organism: Triticum aestivum; assembly: GCF_018294505.1. Taxonomy (NCBI): domain Eukaryota; kingdom Viridiplantae; phylum Streptophyta; class Magnoliopsida; order Poales; family Poaceae; genus Triticum; species Triticum aestivum. The sequence continues at coordinate 327,015,383 of NC_057805.1, forward strand.
AGGCTGCAGCCACAGCGACAGCGGAGGGGGCCTTGCTTGTCACCCCCCTGCTTGTCGTGGCGCCCGAGATCCCGGAGCCCCCGCCGGAGGAAGCCGGCGGCGACCTGCCGGGGTTGGAGAGGGAGGACGACGAGGGCACCGCCCTCGCCGACTGGGGCGGCCCAAGGCAGCCGGCCCAACGCGCTGCCTGCGCAATCGGCTGGAGGCGAGCCGGCTGTGAGGACGGACCTGGTGGTCCGGTCGCCATCGCGCCAGCGCGCGGGGAAGGCAACTTCGGCTCCGGACCCGCAGAAGGCCGTGGGCTCCCGCTCGTCGGCCCAGGACGTGGAGACGGCCAGCGCCAGCTCGGGGTGGACGCTGGGTGGTGGGACGGCCGTGGTGAATGTGGCGGCGCAAGAAGTCCGGAACCGGCTTCAGTCCCAGGCCGCAGTGCTGAGGCAGTATAATGACGAGTTCCTCGCGACACGGGCGGCCATTCGGGTGAGTCTTCCCGTTTTTTGCTTCTTGATCTTGGTTTCTTCCGTGGGGGCGTGTCAGCGCACCCACTGGGTGTAGTCCCCGAGTTCCGAGTCGGCTGCTGAGCAGGCGGCTTGGAACTTCTTGGTAGGCTTTGCTTGCTATCTTGTTCTCATTTGCTTCCCGACTTGCAGGACAACCACAACCTCCGTGCGGCTGCCTTCAACTCCCAGGCTCGGGAGCTGACCCAGAAGACTGCTGATCTAACTAAGAGCCGGGGTAAGTGCTTCATTGTTTATCTCACGTGGGGGCGCGTCAGCGCACCCACTGGGTGTAGTCCCCGAGATAAGGTCCGACTGCTGAGCAGTCGGATCGGATCTTTCTCGACGACTTCTTTCTTATTGTTCTTTTCTTCTCTGCCATATCTGTAGCGGCCAACGCCAAACTAAGGGAGCAGCTGGGTGGGACCCAGGCCGCCCTTCGTGCTAAGGAAGCCGAGTTCGACGCCTTGGCTCAGGAGCGTGACCGCCTGGTCAAGAAGCTGGCCGACCAGGAGGAGAGGCACAAGGAGGCCCTGAAGGCGGTGCAGGATAGCGAGGCCGCCCTCCAAGCCGAATATGAGACCGAGGCGGCGAGCTGGGCCGAGGCGAGGCAGTCGTTCATCAACGGCTACGGCCAGATCGAAGACTTGGTTGACGGTTGGCCGCCCTCTTCTTCGTTCCTTGCTTGCTGCTTGCCGTTTGGTTCACTCTCTAACTTTGTATTTTTCTCTTCTTTCTCTTTTTTTCTTTCTTATGCAGAGTACTTCCCTGGCTACTCTACTATCGCCAACCAGGTCGTCGAGGCCCACCGCAAAGGCAGGCTGGCACTGAGATCGCGCCGAACGCTCGTCGGTCGCTTGAGGAACAGCTCCTGGCGATTCAAGCCTGCCTCCAGACGTGTTGGGGCGCAGGTGCTGGCCGCTCTCTGGCCCGGCGAGGTGATTCCCCGCACCCCCAGTCGGACTACCGACTGGCTGGAGGTAGCGGCCGGCCGCTTCGAGGCCTGGAAGGCTTCTGCAGCTCGGTCAGGCGCCAGGCGGGTGCTGGAGTTCGTCAAAGCCTGGTATCCTGAGCTGAGCTTGGACCAGCTGGCCACCTGGCGGCAGGAGGCCGACACGGAGCTGGAGCAGGCGCCGCCGGCTATCATCCAGCGTGCCTCGGCGATCGCCAACTACACCGACACCAGCGCCTTTGTTCCTGAGGTGGATGATAACAGCGTTGCCCAGCCGGAGGAGTGGTTCGGGCTGAACCCAGCAGATGGCGAGGACTCGGCGGAGGAGATCGACTCCAGCGACGAGGGTGAGGAGGAGGAGGAGGGTGAAGACGCCGTGCCAGATGGTGGAGCAGTCGGCCAACCTCAGCTTGACCGTGCCTCCAGCAACAAGGCGCGTGCGAGCGCACCGCCTGCAGCCGGCGATGATCAAGCCGAGACTAGCCAGCCGGCCACTCCTCCAGCCGGCGCTGCGTCTCCACCGACAAGCCCGGCTCCCCTGCTACGCCCTTAGTCTAATCTACCGCCTTTACTTTCCTGTTTTATTACTCTTTGAAAAATATTTTGTTAAGTTTGCGCAGTTCCACCCACTAGGGGTGTATTCGAACTATATTGACTGTCGGCCTGTTGAAGGCCTTATGTGTAAATATGATCATGCATGTGTTTGGCTTTCCATTGTTCTTGCTTTTCATCCTTTGGTTGTTTCCTTTGCCGCCCTCCCTTGGTTGCCGCCTTCCCAGCCGGACAGCTGCTCTACAGTTTGTGGCTGGAGAGGTGCTTGGCCGGTTGGGAGGGCAAGTACTCTAGCTTTCTTGGATTGTAGCGAAGTGACAGGGAAGCCGGCCAGCCGGCTGTTCTGACAGACGGTAGGCGTGGTGGGAGGCCGGCTTTTGTTATATAAGTTTGTTAGTCCTTAGCCGTTTTTCGTGTGGGCATCCTTTCCTGCCTTTGGCTCTTGCCAGTCGGACAGTCGGTTCTTCGAGCTGCGACTTACAACAAGAGAGGGCTCGGGTGCTGGAACACTACTTGTCTGACTTCAGGTAGAACTTTTAATATAACTCAAGGCGGCCAGTCCCCGGGCCGACTAGTCGAACCCAGTGCCAGATAGAGAATCAAATGTAATAGTGCATTCATGGGTATGACATTCGTCATTCATAGATAAAGGAGGGTAGTCCCCGAGTGTGCCTCGGGGGGCCCGTTGTCTTGTACTTAATACAAAAAGGTAGCATGATACATACTGCTTTTAACTATAAAATCTTCTCAGTAGATTGGCGTTCCATGGTCGTTCCGACTCCTTGTCGGAATCATCCCACTTGCGTGCCCTCGGCTTCTGTGCGTCGATCAGGTAGGAGGAGTCATTGCCTAGGGCCTTGCTGATGACGAAACGGCCTTCCCAAGGGGCCGAGAGCTTGTGCTGGCCGGCTGTCCGCTGGATCAGTCGGAGCACGAGATCGCCTTCTTGGAAGGATCTTGGCTTGACCTTCCGGTTGTGGTAACGGCGCAAACCCTGCTGGTAGATGGCGGACCGGCTGAGTGCTAACAGCCGGCCTTCTTCCAGCAGGTCGACACCATCTTCTCGCGCTTCCTTGGCCTCCGCCTCCATGTACATGGTGACCCGAGGCGAGTCGAACTCGATATCAGTTGGGATGACAGCCTCGGCACCATATACAAGGAAGAAAGGAGTGAAGCCGGTTGACTTGTTCGGGGTAGTATGCAAACTCCAGAGGACAGCCGACAGCTCATCAAGCCAGCAGCCGGCCGAACGCTCAAGTGGTACGACCAGTCGGGGCTTGATGCCGGAGAGGATGAGGCCGTTTGCTCGCTCGACCTGGCGGTTTGACTGCGGGTGGGCAACGGACGCTAAGTCCAGTCGGATGCCCTGTGTCGCGCAAAAACGTGCCAGTGCTCCCTTGGCAAAGTTCATGCCGTTGTCGGTGATGATGTTGTGTGGTATACCATACCGAGTGGTGATGTCTGCGATGAATGTCACGGCAGTCGGCCCATTCAGCTTCTTGATTGGCTTCGCTTCAATCCACTTGGTGAATTTGTCCACGGCGACAAGCAGATGTGTCATGCCGCCGCGGGCTGTCTTGAATTGGCCCACCATGTCCAGCCCCCAGACGGCAAAGGGCCAGGTGAGGGGGATGGTCTTGAGTGCAGAACCTGGCAGGTGTTGCTTGGAGCTGAAGACTTGGCATCCTTTGCAGCATTTGACTAATTCCTTGGCGCCTTCCAAAGCAGTCGGCCAGAAGAAACCATGGTGGAAAGCTTTGGCGACAAGTGATCTTGAGGCCGCGTGGTGGCCGCATTCGCCTTGGTGGATATCCTTAAGGATTGCTATGCCCTTCTCTAGCTCGATGCAGCGCTGGAAGATTCCAGTGACGCTACGCTTAGCAAGTTCTCTGTTTATTATTGCGTATGCTCTAGCTCGGCGTTGAACTAGTCTTGCCGAGATCTCATCAGTCGGCAGCTCTCTGTTTACTAGGAAGTTGAGGATGAGCTGGACCCATGATGGAGCTGTGACTTCTTTTGTTGTCAGTATGGCTACGGTGACCCGGGTGGGTGGGTTGGGTGGTGGAGAGTTGGAGTCGGCCACCGCCTGTTGTGTCGTTGCAGTCCCCGGGCCGATTGCTGCAGTCCCCAGGCCGACTGCTGCAGTCCCGGGCCGGGTTCTGAAGTCCCCGAGCCGGGTGCGACTACGGCAGTCCTCGGGCCGCTTGTTGAAGTCCCCGAGCCGCCTGCTGGGTTCCCCCAGTCGGATCGGGATGCATCAGGGGCAGGCGGTACGAAGATGGAGTCCGATTCTGGAGACGGCTTGACAGACGGTTTGAGGAGGCGTTGGAGAGAGACGCCGGTTGGTATAGCTTGTCGGGTGGAGCCGATGCGTGCGAGGGCATCTGCTTGCTCATTGTCGGCCCGTGGCACGTGGAGGAACTCGCAATCTTCAAAGTATCTGCTGATTTGTTGGACGAGGAATCGATAGCTCACCATGTTTGCGTCCTTGGCGTCCCAGTCGCCAGATGACTGCTGGACCACCAAATCCGAGTCGCCATAACACAGGATCCGGCGTATGCCGAGTTCTTTGGCTAGCCGGAGCCCGTGTATGAGCGCCTCGTACTCGGCCACATTGTTGGAGGCGGCAAAATGGATTTGCAATGTGTATCTGAGCTTGTCGCCCTTGGGAGAGCTGAGGACGATGCCGGCTCCCAAGCCGTTGCGCATCTTGGATCCGTCGAAGTGCATCCGCCAATGAGTGGAGTCGGGAGCCGGCGGTAGGTACTGGGTCTCGGCCCAGTCGACAAGGAAGTCGGCCAATGCTTGGGACTTGATGGTGGTGCGGGGCTGGTAGAAGATCGTGTAAGGAGCCAGCGCAATGGCCCACTTAGCCACCCGGCCGGATGCATCCCGGGTGCCTATGATCTCGGCAAGCGGGGCAGTGCATACGACCGTGATGGGATGCTCTTGAAAGTAGGGCTTCAGCTTCTTGGCGGCGAAGTACACTCCATAGCACATCTTCTGGTAATGCGGGTAGTTTTGCTTCAAGGTGGACAGTACTTCGCTTAAATAATATACCGGCCTCTGGACTAACTGAGCTCGGCCTTCTTCTGGGCGCTGGACCACGATGACTGTACTGACCACTCGGCTAGTCGCAGCAATGTAAAGGAGCAGATTAGCTTTGTCCTGTTTGGCGCTAAAATCCTCCAACGCTTGTTGTTGCACCAGAAAGTATGCATCTGAATGCTCTAGGGACTTCCGAGTCCTTCCGCTTCCTGTCGCAGCACAGCTGATCGATGTCTTTCAGCTTGTAGTTAGACTCAAGAAACCGAACTGATTCAGACAGTCAGTTTGAATAGCTTGTGCAAGCGGTAGTGGCCAGTAACTCGAACACTAAACCAAGATAGGACTTTGGGGTTGTCTCGCTGTCTTCAAGATAGTCTTCCTTAGCTGTTTTATCAGCTTTGTTGGAGACCAACAAGGATGTGTCACTATCCTGAACCTTATCTACATTACTTCCTTTACCATTTCTTAATAAGGAAATCTTTCCCAATATTCTGTCAGCATTCTAAAAGAAGAAACAAGCAGACACATAACAAGTTTAGCATGTACTAGTATATGAAACTCATTTCGGTGAACCAGTTCATTAGTAAGGTGGACAGGATTAAACTACCAAGTCTTCTATTGCCAAGTACTAGTACATAATAAAAGCATCAAACAAACATATATCTATGTCCTATGGTCACTGCATTGTCTTGCCAAATCAAAATAGAGACACGGTTCAAATCATATCAGTTCAAGACAAAGCAGCCGTGAAAGAATACAAAGCGTGGGAAACTACACGGCACAACAAGATTTCAGATGGGTACCACGGGTCTACATGTACAACAACACTATTGGCTCTGTTGTGATGCTAGTAATGTGCATGATATGAAAGTCAACTGTATACACAATTGAAATTGAAATCAACAGAGCTATTGATATGAGCAAACCTGTTAAAGAAACATGCGTGAACATACCTGCTGCGCCATTGGAGTTTTGATTGGATCCTTCAATTTAAAAATAAGTTTGTATGAGTAAATACAGTGATACAAGAGCAAAGCAATCATAGTTAAAAAAGGCGCGCCTAAGCGAGCGCTTAAGCGCGCCTAGGCTCTAGGCATTGGCAAAACGCATTGCGCATAACTATGCATAATCTGTGCATAACTGCGCATAAGCATGCGCTTTGGTCAGTAAAGCGCAAGGCGGTGGCAAAACGCACAATTAACGCCTAGCGCTTATTTGAACTATGATAGCAATGGAATCTTAAATTAGAACAGTTGTTCTTCAGGTTTAGGCACTTGTTCTACATGAACAGAGTACAGTAAGACGCAAGAATATAATACTTAAAAATAGAAAATGAGCTCATAGACCTTACCACATTCTTGGTTCGGGACCAGTACAGAACAAGGCGTTCCCAGTCATCGTCCAGTAAATGTGTCTCAGGAGAACATAAGGGAATTTGATGAGTTTCTTTGCCGATGAAGTACGTTTTCTTCAGGTAATTCCGATACTGCCACCAAGCATTCTTGAAGATAGCAGAGGTATTAGCACAGGTTACCTCATCCTGTGTTTCCAAATCAGTCCTTCTCTATAGAGAAAAATGGGAAAATTTGCTGTATTATAACCATCATGGAGGTAGATGTATGGGACAAAGCAAAGTAATTGCCATGAATAACATTACTTACACATAACTCCTGGACAAACACCTGCAACTGGCATTTTCCTTCATCTTCAGTATAATATTTCCAAGATGGGAAGATACGCACATACGATTTAACAACATCAAATGCGATAGATGCTAAACTACGACTAGCTAGTTCTGCTTCCTCCACGGGAATAGGCGTACTAACTAGTGGAGTTGGGGTTCGCCGTGGTAGTACTGGCCCTTTGGGCACTGGAGCTGCCTTACTAACTGCTCTTATTTGGGAGCTCTCTGGTGGAGATGGTGCTATGTCAACAGGAACTGGGTTACTATTTGCTTGGGTTGGGGTTAGATTGGGTGAAGCTGGTTCTCTATCCATCGCAGTAGGGGTACAATCTGCGAGAGTTTGGGTTATGTGTGGTAGGGCTGGTTCTCGTGCATGCACAACCGGGGTGCTATCTCCACCAAGAGGTAGCACTGTTTCATTTGAAGACCGTGTTTTCAGTCCGCTAGATGCTAGCATCACCCGCTCAATTCAAATGGCTAATAAACAGGAAACATAGTTGAATGTACAGACATTGTATGAGAGACAGATGCAATAGATAGTGTGGAAAAAAGAGGACATGAAATAGTTGACATGTATATTGTTTAACTAAAATGGATAGTATGACATAATTTCACATATATGATGTCTATCTAAACTGGATAGCATAGCATAACATAATTCACAGATATGATGAATAACTAAACAGGACCGCATGACATAATTCACCTACATGTTATCTAAGTAATCAGGATCGCATCATTTAATTCACGTATGTGATTTATATGCTAAACAGAGGGCATTCGATATGATGTCTGAACTAAGAACATGGTGTTGAATATTGTGTATATGATGTCTAAACTATGCAATGCAAGACACGATATGCATGATATGAGCAGTATAACCGTGCCAAGTTAGAGCATACACCTCAGTGGGGGAATAGGACTGGTCATCTGTCTCTGAATCCATCTCTGAGGAGCTATCGGGACCCAACAAGAGATCTGCTTTGACAGGTAGCACTGTCTGCTCTGAAGGCCTTGTTTTCACTCTAGATTTTTCCATCTCCCAGCCAAATGGCTGATTCACAGGAAGAGTAGTTTAATGTACAAACATTGTCGACAAATGGAAATGTAATGAAGAAAAGGATGGGCAAGATATCATTCAAATATATGATGCCTGGTTAAACAGGATGGCATTGCACATTTCACATATATTATGGCTGGCTAAAAGACATGAGACTGCATAATTCCCATATATGATATAGAAACTAAACAGGTGGCATTACAGAACATGTCTAAACTAAGCATATGACATATATGATGTCAAAAGTAGGCACTGCAAGGCAACATATGCATGATATGACTAACATCATCATGCCAAGGTAGAGCAAACACCTTGGGGGGTAAATAGGAGTGGTCAGCGGCGTCTGAATCTGCCTCAGAACAGATATCTTCCTCTGGATTACAATCTAGAGAGGGGTGGGGAGGGTTTGCCATTGAACCCACCATGGAGCGATGTCTGCATGACATTGTATTGCCGCGCAAAACTCTTCTCTTTTTCTCTACATGTTCAGCATGACTGTGTACAATATCTGACATGCATACGAAAAAAATATGGTGAGATTATGTAAGGAGAGCATGCAGAAATTTAGAGTGATGGTAACAACCAGTGGATCGACGTTTTTCCGTTGAACCAAAATAGCCCTAATGGATCGACGTGAATGTATAGTAATAAGTGATGCAACAAGTGTACAACCTCTTTGCCGTAGCCGTGTCGACCTCAGCATCATTGGGTTGGTCGCTGAAGCAGTTGAGGCAGAGGTGGCTGTCAGAGGTGTGGAGGAAGATCCAAGGAATCTGTAGACGGCGTCCAGGGCACTGCTCTGTTGTGATGGATCGTTCTGTCGTTGGAGCAGCTCCGGTGAGCCGTAAGACGTCAAGGCTGAAGCAGCACAAGACAGACATCGTCAATCTCAAGTGGGATTCTAATAGCATCTCCAATAGATGATGTAAAATGGATGTAAAATTAACATCACCAAAAACCACCTGACTACAACAGATGAGGTAAAAACTGTTGACTCTGAACTTAACTGTCCAAACTAAAATTTACTGTGGAATCTGAATGCTACTGTCAAAACTGAACGCAATGGTAGCAGAGAGGCACTTGACATGTAGTTTAGGGAGGGCCTGCAGTTCATCTTCAACATGCACCCCCCTGAGCCGCCAGCCACCACCGGCCGAACCGCCGGCCCCAGCGCCGCCTCGCCGCCCCGAAACAACTCGCCACCGCCGCCCCGGCCAGCCCTCTAGGCCCCCGCCCCCACCCTGAACCCTAAGATAGATAGTGGGGTACCTCTCCGGCGAGCCCCCGTCCCCGCTGCGGGTGGTTCTTCCTTAACTCCGGCGAGCCCCCCAACCCCTGAAAATCGACTGACCCAAAAGTCGATTCAGTCGACTGAAGTGTGGCTTAATCGGAGCAGAGTAGCAGCACGAGCGAGGGGGAGAGCAGCAGCAGCAGCTGGGCGAGCGAGCGATCGAGCGAGAGCCGGAGCAGCAGCAGCAGATCCGGCTGGTATGGACGCCGCCGCCGAAGGGGCCTCGCACTGGGGGAGAGCCGCCGTGGAGATGTCGCCCGCGGCGCCGGCTTCAAGGTAGCCGCTCCATGGGGGTGCGGGATAGAGCACCGTCGGTGCCGGGAGGTCGAGTTAAGGAGAAGGTGTGATGCGATGAGTGTACAACCTCTTTGGTGGCGCCGAGTAGGCCTCGGCTTCGTCCGAGGAGTCGGTGAGGATGCTGCGGTTCTGGTGGAGCAAGTTAAGGCGGCGCTGTGGGGATGGAGCAGCCGCGATAGACGAGGCGATCGTCGGAGCAGCTCCTTGGAGATGGAGGATGGGGCGGCTGAACCGGCGGGACGGCGGGATGGACGACGGATCCTCATCCGGGGAGGTGGACGAGGGACGTCGAGCTGTTGCGGTGGACGACGTCGTCGGGGAAGAGGCTCCGGCTGGGCAGCGGTGACGTGGCGGACGGAGGAGGGTGGGGTTTCGCGGCTGGAGCGGAGAGGTTATCGCGGCCTGGGATTTCGAATGGCGAAAAGGGGGCAATGGGAGGGGGTGAAGCATGACTTAGGGACGCGCTTGTCCAAAATGTAGGGTGTGTTACAAAAGTACCCCCCACCGATTTGAACTAGCGGCCCTTTCGGCTCAGGGTTAGAAGGGGGATTTCGCGTGTCGGGATTTGGCAGCTGGAGGGAGTTTTCGCGCGCGTTGTAATTTCGGGATAGCAAGGCGCGGGTTGTGAAGGCGCCAGTTTTGGGAGCACGATTTCTGAATTTTCGGGATATAACAAGACGCGGGTTGAATTTTAGGGACAAGCCTAACGTGTAGTAATATTGTACTTGTACGTACCAAATCAATTCGCACTTTCCTCAACGAAAAAGAAAACAAAAAAAATAAAACTATTCACACCACACAAAGAGAGAGTCTTGCCCCGTTTTACTATACAAATGCTATTCAAAGCTACTCCCTCCTTCCATCTTTATAGGGCCTAATGCGTTTTTCGATGCTAACTTTGACCAAATATTAGAGCAATGATATATGACATGCAACTTACACAACGCACACCGTTAAATTCGTCTGTGAAAGGTTCTTTCAATGATATAATTTTCACATTGTGCATGTCATGTACTATTAATCTTGTCAATAGTCAAAGGCGGTCTTAAAAATCTCATTACGCCCTATATAGATGGAAGGAGGGAGTATGAATCCATGTTATGTCCGATTAAATTTTTTCGCTTGCTATATAATGCATGTAACCTACTCATACCAACATTTTAGTGCATTCCAAATGTCTATACTACCGCTGCAGTTCGAACTAAATTTGAATTCGTTTCTCTATTTCAATAAGAATCTACAATCATGATTGTTGCCAACTTCAACCATCATAGTTTCCTTTCTATCCGCCAGATATAAATCGGACGGCCTATAATGCAGGATGGCAGGCACACCATCATCAACAACTCCGTTTTTTTATAAGAGTAGAGATAAAATATATTAAATGTAGTATAACATGTTCATAACCACACCATGTGTATCACCGTTATATATATTCACACATGCGTCGGTTTGAAACACTATGATAAATTCTTCAAATATCCGAATTCGCTTTTTATAATGAAGTATATATGATCTCTATTCGTCTTTTACACCCACACAACCCTCTTATCTTTGTAGCTAGCGCTAACTTCCTCTTGTGCATGCACACGCCCGCATCCCTCTCACCCTCCCTCAGCATTCTCTAGCTCCATCGCGCAAATTTGTCTTTTTACTTTAGGTCGTTCACCCACGGTGTGTGTAGGCCCCCCAACTCCTTCTTTACAGCACACATCGATCGATATGCCTCTCTAGCCAGGTGTGCCTAGCACAAACACAAGCTTCCCCTCTTCCCTTGTCACCGTCCATGCCTCACTCCCACCACTCTTTTCATCGTTCTCGTACTCGCACACTCCTCCCCCTCGATATAGTATGCCTCTCGTACCACCTCCTACATGCATCACTCTCTCTCTATCCTTCTCCTCGTGCCTCATTTGCTTCTAACACACACATGCATGTATACCGATCGATCACCCAACATATACCTAGATCGACTTTAACTACCCCCCCATCGATCGACGTACCTCACAAGTTATGTCTCTCCTTTCTCTAACAAAGGGCGATTGATCTTCCTATGTAGTTACGTCTGCTTACCATAGCCACATCGTCCCCCCTCATCATTCGTGCATGCCTACTGACCCGTCTCTCACACGCACGTGCACAGACAACAAGCAGCCATCTCCTCTCTTATTGATATTGCGGGCGTGCCCTCCGTTTGCCTAGCAAGCCTATCCCACCATTTGTTAGAAGCAACTCCACTACCACCCCCTCCAACACTCTGGCTCTGTCTCTCTCCCAACCTTATTCCTCTCCTGCACATATGCATGGATGCCGATCGATCGCCCTTAATACATGAGGCAGATCGATCTCCTTAATACATGAGGTAGGCCTCTCTCCTCCTCCACACATATACCAGCCATTGTACCTCTATAGTTAATTGGGCCTCCCTCTTCCCCCACCACACACCGATAGTCGAGCGCTGCAGGTAGGTATCCATGCCACAGAGACAAACTGCACATGTCCCATCTCACGCAGTAGGCCAGCCACTCTATATCTTTGACGTGGGCACACATAAATTCGATGGCACTCTCTATCGATCACGCGCGCACACACACACACATCATCCCTCTCTTCGATTCTATGGACACCTCAAGCCGATGATACCTCCACTCTCTTCTCGTGGATCGCCCCCTCTATATATATGTTATATCCAGGACTGTATTTCACACACATTGCATATGTTACATTTTTTGATTGACCCCCCCCCAAAACTCTCAAGAACCCACACACTATATCTCTCTAGGTTTGTATCTCTCTCACACAACCCCACGTAGGTGGTGTACGTATACAAGAAGAGAATAGGTGCACCGTAGACGTACTCATGCTTCGTGCCCAGCCACACCCGCGCGGGTACACGGTGGAGCTCATTTCTTTACGAAATGGCAGCCCACGTGCTAATTTGAACACGTGTAGCGGTTGTTTACCTAGGGAGGTCGTGTACCACGCGTGCACGAAACAAAGTTTGACTTGACGCGTTGCCGCGTTATTTTTAAATAAAGTTATAGCGCTCAATGGCACGTACACAGAATATAAAACAATTTTTATGGAGAAAAAGGTGTCCGCTCACTATATACAATGGAGCCTGCCTGCCAGGTTTGTCGCTCTTCAGAGTATCTCACACAAGGTTGCGGTGGCCTCTCTCTCTCTCACCGTTGGTCACTGATCCGGCCGCATCCCGTCCGCCGAGGGAAAGGGAGTGCGGTGGCCTCTCTCTCTCTCACCGTTGGTCACTGATCCCGCCGCATCCCATCCGCCGGGGGAAAGGGAGGAAGTGCATCCTTTCTCTGTTTGACGGCGCCGAGGCAGCACGTCCCGATCTGCGGTACACGCCGTTCTCTCTGACCAAGCTCCGGTGCAGCAGGGCCTACGCCACCTGCTCGCAGATTCCGCCCACCGCCGCTCACCTAGTTACATCCCGACGACCTCCAGGTATCCCCTCCGGCCTTGCTCCACTGCCCGTCGTCCCACATCGCTGCATGTGGATCTTCCATAGTTCTTTGCCCAAAACGTAGCTCGTCCGGCGTACTTTCCATATTGCATTCTCGTCCTCACACCGTTTTAGACAAACACAACCGTGTTGTTATCTTCCCTTAGGACAAGGAATATGCTTCTTTTTTGTCGTCGCATGTGTCATCAACTGTTATTGGCCAGTAATTGTTTCCTTTCTACTCGTTGCTATTGCGACCTTTTGGTGAACTGCACAAATCACTTTTTTCTTAAGAGTGTTTTGTGCAGTGGTACTAAAATGTCACACGGGCAACGTCTCTACATTTCAGTGCGACTGCACAAAGGGAGATTGGTTTTGCTCTATCCTCCTCATCCAACTCCGAGCCTAATCTTCTCCAACTAGTTAGTCTTAAGAGAGACTGCAAAGGTGACGGTCTTCTATTTGTGTGTTTATTGTTTCATCAGCAGTCCTCTATTATCGTAATCACACTTAATATATTTGGAACAGGGACGCTCAGCTCTATTTTAGTGGAACTGCACGAAATGATCGGAATGTTGCATGCTCCAGATAGCTACTTTTTTTCCCAACATGCCTTGTTGATTTAGACAGAGCTGGGGGACGTTGCTGCCAATGAAAGCATGGATCAATTTTAATTTAACACCTTCTCACAACTCTGTCTTCAGTTGTGATGTAATTATTAGCTCTGATCTGCTAATAATTGACATGCATTAGCAAGGAAGTTAGTTTTTTATTGTTTCCGAAAGAGCATCGATGGCAAGACACGCGAAACAAAAGCTGAAAGCTCACACCATTGTACAATTTCATGTCGCTGGAAAATTATTTGTATAGTACGTCAATTATGTAAACAAATGATGGAAGCTTGATAGCATTGCCAGAAGCCTCTTCATCATCCGGGTCCATGTGCCATGCACAAAATTATACTCCTTCGTTCCTAAATATTTGTCTTTTTACAAATTTCAAACGGGCATATTTTAGAGTGTAGATTCACTCATTTTGCTTCGTATGTGTACTCCCTCCATTCCTAAATATTCTATTCGTCTTTCTAGAGATTTCAACAAGTGACTACATACGGATGTCTATATACATCTGTATGTGCCAATCCATTTGAAATCTCTAAAAAGACAAATATTTGAGTAGTCACTCGTTGAAATCTCTAGAAAGACAAATACTCCGGAGTATATTTAAGAACCGAGGGGGTAGTGCACAACCGCATGGGAGACTCAGCCCGGTCGTTGCGCCGCATTAATAGTGAGTAATGAGCAGTCAAATCATAAGCCCCACCTTTCCCACTGTAAGTTGCTCTGAACAAGCAACCATCAATACGCTCTTCTTTGAATCCGCTCATACTACTCCATCCGTCACTGTTTATACAGCGCGCTTCAGAAAAAAGAAAAAAAATCTGTGGGACCAAGGCGACTAGCGATCGGCCTGAAAAATAGCATTGGTAGTTATAGCACGGCGTCTATTACTAGAGGGAATAATGCGTACACACATGCATGCAGTGCTTCCACCCCGGGTACACACATGCATGCACTTACTCCACTCCGTAGTAGTACAGTACATGGAGAGAAAATTGTGGACTTGATTGCGGTTACCACGCCCTAATTAATTGAGCATTAAACCAAACGCGTCTAAAGTCTCTCTGGTGGTGGAAATGCATTGAGAGAAATGCATCATAATGAAGCGCGCCCTGTAAACTGTGACGGAGGGAGGAGTAGTATGAAGGTGCAAAACCAAGTACGCGTATGGCCAGTCGGTCAACGCACCTCCTCTTGGCATATCACTGACATGTGGGACAGGAGTGTGAGCAAACCGATCTCAATTGACGGCAAAGAGCCAACCCGCCGTTCCTTGAGAGAGACGAGGAGCGAGAACACACAGACGGGCTCGCACGGAGGCCAAGATATATTCGAGCATGGTTGGTTGATCGATATCATTCATTACATGTTGGGCTGCCGTTTTCCGCCCTTCTCCGGAATAAATGTGTACTTTATCAGAGATAAAAAATAAGAGTACAGACGCTCCACCATGCGGTTCTAGTAGTAGTACTACTCGTACTACTGCGCTTGGCTCTTCGCCTCTTCGTGAAGTCGAACAATGATGGTACTCCGCATGTTGGGTACTACAGTGTATGCCTCTGACAATCTGACACCAAATGGACTGATGCATGTCCACCGAGGGTAGGTTGCATTAGTCAAAAGGCGTAAGCGAGCTTCACCTTGTCCTGCAAGCTTCTCCTCGTTCTGCGAGTTGACGGGACACACCAAAAAGTAGTGCTAGTCCATACTCCCTCCTTTCCGGTTAATATGGCTTAATCTTTTTTGCGGGTAAATGAGAGAGCTTTATTCATATATAAGCATTCTTAGGACGATCAGCCAAGACACTGGTCACTAGGAAGCGAGGTACCCCGCAAAAAAAGAAGTAGGAAGCGAGGTGTTTCATCAAGCCAGCTCTCGGCCACATTCAAAGTGCAGCAAGCACGGTTCGCACGAAGATGCGCCGCAAGGTTTGCTGACCTGTTTACATGCTGAATAACAAAAAAAGAGGAAATATTACCGAGCGCTACTATTTGTAACAGGATATGAGCCAGAATTAAGCGAGAATTGTGGCGAGTGTTCCATGCAATCAACTTCCATTATCACATGCGAGAACCCTCGAAGAGAACCAAATGTGTTGAAGATTGCTTTATCACATTTTAAAATTATAATAAGAGTGCAGACGCTCCTCCATCCGGTTCCTAGTACTAGTATAGTACGTACCTTTATAGACTATAGTAGTAGTACTAGTAAACTTTGCGCTTGGCTGTTCGCCTATTCGGGAAGTCGAACAATAATAGCACTAGTAGTATAGTGTATGCTTCTGGCAATCTGACACCGAATTAACTGTTGCACGTCCACCGCCTGAGCGAGGGAGAGCTTGCATTAGTCAAAAGTTTCTCCTTGTCCTGCGAGCCACCGCGCGCAAGCTTCTCCCGTCCTGCAACCTTCTCCTCGTTCGGCAAGTTGACGGGACACAGCAAAGTAATGCTAGTCCATACTGCCTCCTCTCCGGTTAATATGGCTTAATTTCAAACGAGATAAATACACTGTCTGTCACTGTATATTTGTAAAAATACGGTCAGTGGACTTCATAATACGCTCATTGCGCTCAATATATATATTTTCCGGTGTTTATACGGTCACTAGCTCACCCTGACTGAGTATGTGTGTGCATGCACGTGTAGGTTGAGCACTTGAGCGTGACCGTGTGTGTTCCGTCGTGTGCTCGGACATGCATGCATTAGGGCGTCGCGCGCGTTTTTGCGTCCATGTGTACGTGTGACTGTTGCATACACGTAGGGGGAGTACGTGTAGGGGCCACTAAGGAGCAGTCAAATCACACAGTAAGTTAGTCGGAAGAAGCAACCATCATTTCACTCTTGAATGACACGTACGCAATATAAAATGGTTGATATGGAGAGAAAAAGAAAACCACTATATATACACTAGCAGGAGCCTAAGCTACAAGCCTGCTTGCTTAGGTTGCTCTCTTCACAAGCATAGAACGACGGGCCTGATCCCGCAGCTGGGGGAAGGGAACAATGTTCTGCGTAGACGCGGTCGACATCGGCGAGGGAGAAAACCCACAGTCGGTGCGTCCCAATCGGGGGTCACCGCGGTATGGGCCGATGCCGCGTCCCAACCGCCCTTCTAGCTACAGCCCGACGTCCCAGGTAGTCCATCTTCCTTTTGGAGCCGGCTTGCTCCACTGCCGTAGCTCCATCTCCATGTCGATCTTTCTCTACTTCTACCGGCTTCTACTTGTGATGAGTTTATGTCTCATGAACTAGTGCCAGTACTATTATTCTAATCACACTTCTTCAATATCTTTGCCATCAGGGATGCTCAGGTCGATTTTAGTGGAACTGCACAAAAGCATCGTATGATCCGAGGGTGCCAGCCGTCTTTCCTTCGACAGGTTCTACCTGGCCAGGAAATTAAATCATGTTTAGGGTTTAGGGTTTAAGTCGTAGTGACCCCATCAGTAGTTTTTCTTTCGTACACGCTCTCACAACTTTTTTCTTTAGTTGTGAAGTAAATATTGGCTATGATCTGTGAATCATTGAGATGCATCAGCATGCGTGTTAGTTTTCCTTTGTATTTGATGGAATGTTGTAACGGGGCAACCTTGGAATAGGAATGAAAATGGAGTGGAAAGTTTCCGTTTTTCCGGAGAAAAAATGGAAACGGAGAGAAACCAACGTTTCGTTTCGTTGGATCGCGCCATCGAGCAAAACCAACGTTTAAATCACGTCTGTCGTGTTCGTGTCTCACCCTCCTCCACGGCTCGACCCCACACGGTCGCTCGGCATGCCACTCACCGCAAACCGAGTATACGATAACTTTCCCGCCTGCTTGTCGATGGATCGCGCCATGGAGTACTAGCACTACTGGAAGAGATTGACGAGTTGGGGGAGGACAGCTAGCTGTAGCACGGACTCCCAAGAACTTTTTACATGCATGTTGTAGCCGGCTATTGCGACCTTTGAACGCGGAGCAGCCGCGTGCACCCGGAAGCGGCGCGGGCGACGCTCTCTCGGCCGGCGCGCCGCTTCAATGCCGGCGCCAGTGAGAGGTCGCGTCCGCTCTGGCCGGGCATGAATGCGGCACTGACCGTTTCGGGCGGGAAGCACGCGCGGGTGATGAAGAGGGTTCGGGTTGGTCAGGACCGGCCGTGGCAGCGGTCCGGACGTGCGCAAACAAGAGATGTTGTACGTTAATATTGCTGCGTATATAATTAACAACGTAAATAATGTGCCAGTTGGACAAATATGATTGGAGATGGAGATGGAAATGGAATTTTACGTAAACACGGATATGCATGTCTATGTCTATGTGTGTGTGCGCGACGACTCTCGCGACCTGGAAGCGGGGGCGTGTTTTTGATCGAGTTTTCTTTCTTGGTACGTTAGAAAATCAGTTTGTCTAATTCACATCTAGATGTTATTTAAGGATATCACATCTAAGCTCCCACAAGTATATAATGTAGCAACAAGAAACAAAAAAACTAGGAAAAAAATAGACCACAAACAGAGTGGACATCAACTTAGATGTGACATAACTATGTCACATCTAGATGTGTCCTAGACAGACCCTTAAAAAATTGTCCGCCAGTTTTCGTTTCTTTTTTCCGGGAACGCGCGTATTCTATTTAAAACCACTGCTATGGAGAGATTTTTTTACTCCATTATAGCCTCTTGTTTGATAGAGTTTCTCGCGTCTCGCTCTCTCACCCTCTCCATATATGTTACACGCTGGAGGCTCAGCGTTCATTTGCTAGGGTTTGCTATATTCACAGTCTCTCACCCTCTCTTCACCAGATCTAAACAAGACTGCGTTGGCCTCTTGTCTCTCTCTCCCCCCTCACAGCTGGTGAAGGAGGCGTCCGTATCCCGTCGCACCGGGAAGGGGAGGAGGTGCAGCGTTCACTCTATCGCCTTCGGCGAGGGAGGCAATCCACTGCCGGCTGCGCTGTTCTCTTTCACCCAGCGCCTGTGCGGGAGGGCCACCGACCCCTTCTTCCTCGCTGCCGTACGTAGTGTGGGCAGATCCGGCCTCCCGCCGCACGCCTTGCCACATCCCGACGACCCTAAGGTATAAGTTTCTTTGAAACCGTCGTTGCTCTAGCTGCATGTGGATCTTTTTCGATCTGTAGTCGAATCTAGGTCTTGGTTCAAAGAGGAAAGAAGGGTGCGGTGGGCTGGAGCAAGAATCTAGGACGTGGTTCAATGAGGAAAGGAGGGGCGGAAAGTAGTATAGACTGGCTATCCAGCCGCTTTGTAGGTCGAAAAGGGAAAAAGGGGGTAACCCAGTACACACATCTGTAAGGAACCGATCTCTTTGTTGAAAAGGGAAAGAAACTGGGGGGTCGGGTAGTTTGTGCAGGACTAGATTTGCTGCCCTCACATAGGAAGAAGGTTCAAAGAGAACAAATATGGGACCAGCGCATATATGCTGCTTGGCTACATACTCTGCATCACCCATTTATACGTGTGGACGCACATGGTGCTGGCATGTCCCATACAGCTATTTTGCTGTTGTTAATCTAAGAATGCCGCCGGAAAATTGAAGCAATGCCACTGTTAAAAGTAAATTACATTTTTTAACGAATGTTGTTTCAAGAGAATGTCTCTGTTAATATGAATCAATGCAACCGTTTTAGAAATGCTACTGTCCTACTTTGTTTTCCATCCAAGATAAGTTAGATGCTTCTTTCTGTCACCGTTTGTTTCATCCTCCTTTATCGGCAAGTAATTGTTTCCTTTTTTGCCTCTGTTAAAACAGGGCTATCGATTCAACTTGTTGCTATTGCGACATTTTGCTTCGCTACTCGAAACACTTATGTTTTAAGAGTGTTTTGTGCAGTTCAACTTGAATGTCACACCGGTGACTTTGCTTAATTTTGGTGGAACTGCACAAAAGGAGATCGAGATTTGTTTCCAGTCTTCGTGGCGAGTTGTTTCAAATCTTGGTCTCAACCACATGATGTGCAGTGTGCTTTGAGATGTTGTGCTACTTGTTTTGGTACTGTTTTAAATAAATGTTGAATTGAAGCTATTGTATTGCTGTCTTTTCCCATTAAGTAGTGAACAAAAATGGGACCAACCCAGACATGATGCTTGTTGCTTTGTTACAACAAATTCAGCATCACCCCCTTTATAAGCCAGTAATTGATGCCACTCTCAGAATTAACTACTGAATCTTATTTCAAAACTGCAACACTTGTTAGGGATTGGCGGGATTACCATTTTTGTGGCCGCATGTTTCATCCTCCTTTATTAGCCAGTAATTGATTCCTTTTTTGCCTCTGTTTAAACAGGGATATCTATTCAACTTGTTGCTATTGCGACATTTTGCTTCGCTACGCGAAACACTTTGCTTGATTTCAGTGCAACTGCACAAAACGAGATTGGATTTCCTATTCGTGTTGGCAGATTCGTATTTTATCTTGTCCGTCTCATGAAAGGTCAGTACAGGCCTTCATCCACATGATTGTGCAGTGTGCTTTGAGATGTTGTGCTACTTGTATTGGTACTGTTTTAAATAAATGTTGAATTGAAGCTATTGTATTGCTGTCTTTTCCCATTAAGTAGTGAACAAAAATGGGACCAACCCAGACATGATGCTTGTTGCTTTGTTACAACAAACTCTGCATCACCCCCTTTATAAGTAGATGGAAGCACATACTGTTGTTGCGCCCACTCTCCCCTGGAACTGTTTATGCTTTTCGTTAATCTAATGCCGCTGGTAAAATTAAGCAATGCCACTCTCAGAATTAATTAACTACTGAATCTTAGTTCAAAACTGCAACACTTGTTAGGAATGGTACTATCCTGCTTTGTAGTTCTTTCTACATGTTTAACCAAGGTATTGTTAAGATAATGTCTCTGTTAAAATGAATCAGTTGCATTGTTTTAGGAATGGTACTTTTCTGCTTTGTCGTTCTTTATACATGTTGAAACAAGGCATTGTTAAGATAATGTCTCAGTCAATATGAATGAATCACACTGATGGAGAATTGCTACTCTCCTGCTTTGTTTCCCATTAAGATAAAGTAGATCAGTAGATGCTTTTCTTCTGGGAGTACAAGTCATCAACCGTTATTTCTCAGTAATTGTTTCCCTTATACCTATTGTTGCTTACAGGGATATCAAAATTAAAGCTCGGTTTTATTCCGACTTCGATTTTAGTTGAACTGCACAAAAGGAGCCAATGTGTCCAAGGCAAACTGCTGCATTACTGGGTCCAGTTGGTCGTTCCACTTTGCAGAAAGAAGCAGTCACTGTTTGCGCTACATTACAGAAGGAATGACCGAGAAGCTTTACAGAGTATTATTAGACACCGGTGACATGACTAGTCTGCAGAGACCATTGGCAATTTAACAACACGTGGAGTGCCCTGGGCAAAAAGTGCCCAAACAAGTACAAGAAGCTACGACAGGACTCCACGATCATAGGCATTACATATTTTGAATGGGAAAAGCTTGTCAAAGTTTAATCATTGATGTTAGCAAGAAGACGTTAGTTTAATATATTGGAATTGGAAAACCTTGTCAAAATTTGCTCATTGATGTTAGCCAGAAGACATGCATTTGATATTTTTGAGTGGGACGCCCTTGCTGTGAGCAGCGTCGAGTGTTTTTTCCTATTCCTGTGTTCAGTTTAGAAGTAAATAGTTACTCTGCTGAGATATTCCTGTGTTAAGAGTTTGTTCTGAATATTGTCTATGTAATGCCAGGCCTTGTGTTTGATTGCAAAGTTGAGCTTGGAATGTTGTGGCATGCGGCATCACGAGCTGTTCACCGTGCCTCCTGAGAATAATGCTTCGTATTGTTTTGCATGTCGATCTAATGCCAGTGATTTGCTTGTTAAGAAGATCATCCTCTTCTGTTGTTTCCGTGCTTAAGAAGTTCATCGTCTGATGTTTCATTCATAGCCTATACGACAAGTCGGGTAGGTTAGACGTGAAACCATATGATCTTCCGACCAACTCATGATATTAGGCCGTGATTGGATCGTCGTTTTCCAACCAAAACCGCTTGTAAAACTGACGCTTGTAAATTAAAGCAGATGGTCTCGGGCGAAGGCGCTTGGTTGGTCGATTTCGACTAGTAAAATATCGGAAGTACTTCACACACGATAAAAACGCTGAACGACACTCGGACGATTGCTAATCCAGCCGTTAGCTGCTGTTTCAGCCTTGCCCATGGATGGCATGATACGCACGTCGTGCATGTATCGTCTGGTAATGTCGTCCATATAGCAGTGCTCGTAAAATATACACTGGTCTCTCAAATTACACGCGTAACCCGCCGGTTTTACTTACAGACCTCGGGCCCTCGGTTTCATTACGCCTGTATTTTACGCGTTGTTTCCGATGACGAGTAAATTACACTTGTATGTTAATACAGGTTTGAAATAAACCAGAGCTCCCAAGCGCGGCCTTACCGTTTCATGCCGTCTCAGTTTCTCGAAGGTGCTCATAGGTGTCCGATGATCCTGGCTTCCTGAATGAGCAGCGGGCGCTGTATCAGACCATCCGTAGGGCCCGCGAGGCCCTCTCCGTTGTCCTTCGAGTTGTTGCGCTCGCCGTGGCGCCGAGCATTGTTAACATCGTCAACGAACATGAGGATTCAGGAGATGACTTTATTTTGACTGGATGACACTAGGGACCCACTAGGGCCATAGCCGTACGTACGCAAGTGCCTCCTTATTATGTACAACTATATTTTTTTGCTTTCTCCTGGTTTCCTGACATCACGGTCCCACACCATTGTCAACCTATGTAGTCAATATAAACGAGAGAATTGCACAAGGTGCGGCCGACAGCTGGGACCAAGCAGCTCGAGCAGTATTTGTGTTTTTGAGGCGTGAGCACTGCAGAGTTTTTCTTGGCGATGATTTCGTTGTTGTTCAGAGGAGAGCAGGGTATTAACTGGGCGGGCTGTGGCCCGTCTAGCCCAGGCCAGATATCCAGCCCAGATACTAATTTTTTCAAGATGAAAATGGCTAGCCCAGCTATACGTCTTTTTGAGGAATACCCAGGCAAGGTCAACTTGTTATTCTCCGCCCCGCTGGGCTGCAAATCTTTCCTAGGAGGGATGCATTAGGCTTAACAGGAAAATGGGCTTTAAAAATAATAAATGGGATGTAATTATAAAAACTGGGCAGTAACTATAAAAAATGCACCAAACACGAAATTAGTTTATAAAATATTATTTATGGATTTTGAAAATCTTAAATTTTCATTGTTGCGCGCGCAATGTTTCGTTGGATTTTTACGTAATACAAATTTATATTTAATCTGACTAGAAATTTCGGGATAAAAATATTTCGGATCCCATCAAAATGTGGGAAATTTTATTGAATTCTGTCTTCAACGGTTGGTTGAAATTATTAATCGTTGTCCTAGCTAGAAAATGGGCTGTACTTTTAACAAACTGTAAATGGGCTGTTGTAAATTCCATTAGAATTCAAAAATGGGTTGTACATTCTTACAAAACGCAAATGGGCTATAAGTTCTCTGCCACACACTTGTGGGCCTACTAAGTGACGCGTCCCCTAAAAAAATAAGTTGACGCGTATGCAAGGCTTTGTCAACTTATTATAGTCAACACACGGTTCTAGCAGCAGTGGCCGTTGGATGTCTATCCAACGGATGTCGTGCTTCTTCTTCAATCTCGGATATTCTTAGCTTCGGCCGCCCAAAAAATGATTCCTCCCCCTGACATCTGGGGCGCACCGTTTCGGAGGCTGACCTGTGGGCCTACTAAGTTGGAGCGTACCAAGGGCTTTGTCAACTTAGTCAATATAAACGATTCTAGCTTCAGTGACCGTACGATGTCCATCCAACGGCCGTAGTGCTTCTTCAACCTCTGGTCTTCTTGGTCCAGCCGCCCAAAGCAGCGCCGGTCGTGCCGCCTGCTCCTGCCTCCCGTGGCCGGCTGTGCTGCCGCGGAGGCCTCACCGCCCCCATACTACTCCCACCGCTGGCCAGGCCATCCCTCCACTCACCCACACCCCCTGTTATTCTGCGGCGACGGCAGCCTCACACCGCAGCCGAACCAGTGAACCCTCGTACTCCTCTCCGCGCGGGCTTCCACTGCTGCGTCTTCCCCGGCTCCGCGTCGTCCCCTTCCTAGGCCTCGCCGTCGTCCACCGCCCTGGTGCTCTCGGCGCGGCGTGGTCAACGTGGTCAACGACCGACTTCCATCGGAAGAGTACTGTACGTGGAGAGGCTGACAGCTGGGTCCACGGCGGCCGCAAGGAAGTGCCTCCTTATTACGCGCAAAATAATTATTCCTCCACCTGACAGCGGGGACCCACCGGACGGGCCACCTTATTTCGCGAAAAAAACGTTTCCCCCCTGACTGCTGGGACCCACCGGACGGGCCACCGTATTTCGCGAAAAAAACGTTCCCCCCGCTGTCAGCTCGGACCCACCGGAAGTGCCTCCTTATTACGCACAAAAAAATGAATACTCCCCCTGCTAGCTGGGACCCACCTTGGTGGGAGGCTGACTTGTGGGCCTACTAAGTTGACGGGGACGGAGGGCTTTGTCAACTTAGTCAATATGAACGATTCTAGCTCCAGTGACCGTACGATGTCCATCCAACGGCCGTAGTGCTTCTTCAACCTCTGGTCTTCTTGCTCCAGCCGCCCAAAGCAGCGCCGGTCGTGCCGCCTGCTCCTGCCTCCCGTGGCCGGCTGTGCTGCCGCGGAGGCCTCACCGCCCCCTACTATTCCCACCGCTGGCCAGGCCCTGCGGCGACGGCAGCCTCACACCGCAGCCGAACGAGTGAACCCTCATACTCCTCTCCGCGTGGGCATCCACTGCCGCCGGCTCCGCGTCGTTCCCTTCCTAGGCCTCGCCGTCGTCCACCGCCCTGGTGCTCTCGGCGCGGCGTGGTCAACGTGGTCAAGGAACGACTTCCATCGGACGTGGACTGTACGTGGAGAGGCTGACAGCTGGGTCCACGGCGGCAGCAAGGAAGTGCCTCCTTATTACGCGGAAAATAATGATTCCTCCACCTGACAGCAGGGACCCACCGGACGGGCCACCGTATTTCGCGAAAAAAACGTTTCCCCCTGACTGCTGGGACCCACCAGCTACACCTTCGCACGCAAGGAAGTGCGTCCGGGCAAAAAAAACGATTCGCCCCCCTGACTGCTGGGACCCACCAGCTACATCTTCGCACGCAAGGAAGTGCGTCCGGGCAAAAAAAAACCAAAACGATTCGCCCCCCTGACTGCTGGGACCCACCAGCTACATCTTCGCAGGCAAGGAAGTGCCTGACAGTCGGGACCCACCTGGTCGAAGCGTACGTAGCGTTGTCATTCTGGTCGCGAACGTGTACGTACATATATACTGGTCGATGTAGAGGCGCGCACGTGTCGTAGTAGAGGCGCGTACGTGTCGTAGTAGAGGCGCGCACGTAGCATGTACACGTACGTACAGCGGCCAGGGTGCAAGAAAGAAAATACGGCCACGTACGTACATACGGGCAGGGTCTCGAACGCCTACTCGCGCATACGTACGGCGAGGGCTCGTGTACATGGCTGGGTCGGAACGGAGAAACAGCGTCGTCGTCGTGTTCATGGGGAGGCAACGGAATGCGTCGTGTTCATGGGGAGGCAACGGAATGCGTCGTGTTCATGGGGAGGGGTGTGGCGTACCGCAAAACGGAGGAAACGGACCTCCTACGGTCGAAACGGGGGTCCTGTTGATCGGGAGGAGTGTGGCGTACCGCAAAACGGAGGAAACGGACCTCCTACGGTCGAAACGGGGGTCCTGTTGATCGGGAGGGGTGTGGCGTACCGCAAAACGGAGGAAACGGACCTCCTACGTTCGGAACGGGGGTCCTGTTGATCGGGAGGGGTGTGGCGTACCGCAAAACGGACGAAACGGACCTCCTACGGTCGAAACGGGGGTCCTGTTGATCGGGAGGGGTGTGGCGTACCGCAAAACGGACGAAACGGACCTCCTACGGTCGAAACGGGGGTCCTGTTCATCGGGAGGGGTGTGGCGTACCGCAAAACGGGACTCCACGGGATACTGTTCATCTCCACCGTCGACCTCCTCCAGCCTCCACGGGCTACCGTCGACCTCCTCCAGCCTCCACGGGCTCCTGTTCATCCAGCCTCCACCGCGCGCTACTCCACCGGCTACTGTTCAACCACCCCTCCACGGGCACCCCTCCACCGTCTACTGTTCATCCAGCCCTCCACACCACGGGGTCCTGTTCAACCACCCCTCCACGGGCACCCCTCCACCGTCTACTGTTCATCCAGCCCTCCACCACACCACGGGGTCCTGTTCATCCAGAGGCAACGCCACCGCTCACTGTTCATCCAACCCCCCCCCCCGCAACGCTCACTGTTCATCCAATCGATCGGCTTCAGTTAGCAGCAGTAGCGAAGGAATCGCTCGATCGGGTTCAGTTAACAGCCATCGATCGATCGCTCGGGTTCAGTAACGCGTAGCCTGCAGTGCAATCGCTCGGGTTCAGTTAGAGCCCAACGCCTCGCTCGGGTTCAGTTAGAGCCAACGCCTCGCACACACGCGCGTACGTGTACGAGAGAAACGCGCATCGCTCGGCCCCTGACCTCCCACCGTAACCGGGAACTCCCCGAAATTTTCCTCCCCCTCGCTTCTACCACGGTTTTTTCCGTCATGGACGGCCCAAAGAATGTCATGCAGCTGCGTCTCCGGCCCGCCCAGGACGAAAAGCCAATTTTCTATCATGATTTTTTGTCATAGAAGTAGGAGCCCACCACATCTATGATGATACCGGGTTTTGTCACAATTATCGTCATAGAAATGTCATATGTATGACAGAATTTTTTTCGTTCGGCCCAAAATGTCATGGATGTGTCTTTTTTTTGTAATGTTTGTGGACACCAAACAAACGGTGGAGTACATATACGAAGAGAAGAGGCGCACGCACGCAGTCGGTTTCTCGCTGTCTCGCACGCATGAGTGTTACGTAAAGGCAATGCTAACAAATAAACCCTAAAACCCTAGGTGCACGATTGTTGCATTCGCGGGTACCGGGTACGTGGTGGAGCGCACCTTTGTAGCAATAGTCAGCTCGCGTGATAATTTGATCCGTAGGAGTTGATGGTCGGGACCACAGGTGAACGACTTGGAGGCGGTGGCTCACCAGTTGCCACAGATCGAGTTGCCACGTTTAAAATATCATTTTTAGCGGGGTTAAGAGTTCCGATTTTCAATGGCGCGTTATAAGTACTAAGTAGTTTTTAGAACGATTGGTATTTAGCGAAAATGGAATTCATAGTACTACCTACTACGTACCTCCTTGGCATATGGTTGTATGGGTTTATGTTGCGAGATGTTGAACCTGGTAGTTCTAGGGCAAATACTATGTTTAGATTTAGATGTTGGTTTTCAGTAATGAAAATCGGAAGGGGGAAACCCTTCTTTGATTAAAAAAACTACTACCTCCGTTCTGGTTTACTAGTCCCCATCATTTTTGGGGTCAAAGTTTGTCCACCAATTTTACTTGTAAAATGTGAATGGAAAACGAGATTTTGTTATACGCAAACAAAAAAAGGACTGGAGGGAGTGATTGCTCTGACACGGACGCGACCTCTCATAGCGCAGGCATTGAACCGGCGCGCCGGCCAAGAGGGCCCCACTTGCTGCAGGCCCGGCTGAACACGCCTCCTCGCCGCATGCAACCGGCTTCAGACTGCCCCGCCTGCCTTCATTGAATCTGCGCATGTGCCAGCAACACGTCCTTCCGCGAGCCGGCCGGCATTTTAGAACACAAAAAGTGACCAAAATATAATTAATTACGCATGGTCTTGACTTGTTGTGCTCGCACTGGTAGCAGGAACTAGAGGTTTTTCTTTATTCATAACTCTCCTCATTTTTTGGCTTTGAAGTGAATCATGGTTGTGTACATTATGTATGAATGTGGAGATATCTGTGAACATGAGTTTGATGTGGAAGTTGAACTTGGAATGTCGGGCTTGCGCGTGAACTATACCATGTCCAATGCTTCGTCTATTATTGTTTGGAAAGTAATTTCTGTTATTACATGACCCGAAAAAAATATTTTGTGCCACATCAGTAGATGCACGGACATCACAACAGGCATGCTGACTGGATAAACATTTGAACCTAGCAACTATGAAGGAAAGTTTGTATTGACAACAGTTTTAGATAGCAGGAGACGCCTAGCCTGCTCTGCCTCTGCTAGCTTATTTCTGGCTTCTTCCATCTCTTCTTTGGCATGGGTGAAGAGAGCATCTGATTGCTCTTTTCGCTTCTTCAGGAACTCAGCTACATTCTCAAGGGCTGCTGCACGCTTTCTTTCATCCTTTACTAGAGCCACGAGGACACGAACAGCTGACGACTCCACCTGGCTTGTGTGTAATCCAGCATCATATGGGAATTTGCACCTTGTGTCTAATCCAGCATCTTAGGGAACTGGCACCTTGTGTGTAATCCAGCCTCATTCTAGAAACATGATCTCGAGGTTGACCATACTTCCCTCCTCGCAGGAACTGCATCCTGACATGAAGTTACTTCTTTTTTAGATAATTACTCAGAGCAACCCAGATCCATTTAGTAGAAGCCAGATAAATAGAACTGGGAGAAGTGAATTCAAAAGAAAAAATATATAAAAATAGACTACAAGGTGAGAACACCCACTTCCTACATCAAGCTAAAAACGAAAGCATTAGGACGATTAAGAATCTTCTTATGGCACATCGAAGAACACGAGGCTTAAGAGAAACAAAAAGTACAACATATACACATCGAAGAACACGAGGCTAAACGAAAGTAACTGAAAGGGTGTTACTTACCAAAGCTTGTTTTACAGGTTCGGTGCAGCTCCTCTTTAACTTGCCACGCTCCTTGAAGATGTCCCCAATATCCCGTGTTTGGTCTTCATTGCTCCTCTGCATGTTCGCACTCGTGGTTTTAAAATCTCAACATGGCAAGAAAAATATACTACTAGTAATACTCGCGCATCTTGTGGGCAACATTAAAGCACTCGTATGCCATGTTAGAGCGTCTCCAACAGAATCGCAACGCGCGGCGCTTTAAAAAAGCGTTTACAATGCTGAGATCGATAAGTAGAGATAGAGAGTAGAGGATAGTTCTCAGCATAGATAGATAAAAAAAATAGATTATTCAACTACTGCTCGTCGTCCGACTCCTCCTCGGTGATGTCCTCCTCCGACGTCTAACTGTAGGCGTGAAGATACCGATCATCGTCAGATTCCCAGGGCGACGCTGCTCCTAGCCTCATGTTGAATTGAGCGTCCGCTTTTCGCCTACGCTTGTCCTCGCGATAGGCGGCTCGCTCAGCCCTCCTCTTATCCCTCTCCGCCCTCCTTTGCTCGTAGAACTCGCGCTCGTTGATGATGTCCTGCGGGAAGCATTGGCGCCACAGCGCCATGGCTTCCTCGTCCATCTCGGCGATGCCGAGACGGTGCTCCCGCCTCCGGTTGTCGCGACAATACTCGTCGGTGATAAGCCGCGACAAAGGCGCGAGCTCCTGTGCCCGCTCCCGCGTCGGCACGTTGGGGAAGTTCTATGTTCTATGAGGCCACCGGAGGCACCACGCCGCCACGTCATACACACGGGCGGCCTCGTTGGCGGTGTCGAAATTGCCGAGGCCGAGGCGCATCCCGCGGAACCGGATCTCGGCGGAGAAGCCGTCGGAGGGGCGCGCGCGGACGCCGCGGTATCCCCAAGTTTCCCGGCGACGCGGCGGCATGGTGGTGCGGCAGCGGCGAGGCGAGAAAGAGCGGGGAGAGAGCGGTGGCGAGGCACAGAGCGGGGAGAGAGCGGTGGCAAGGCATAGAGCAGTGGGAGGGCGTTGGATTTTATAAAGCGCGTCAGACGCCGCGCGCCAAAACTAGCGCACGCCCAGCCGCTTTTTCCCGCGCGCAATCCTTTCCCGACGCTCTGCTATCTCTACTCTCTTCTCTACTGTTATATTTATTTTATATTTAATATTTATCTCTACTTCTCTACTCTCTATTTTTTGTCTACTTTTCCCTACTCTTATAAAAAACAGAGTTGGTGATGATGGTGTTCCTGCCATCCTGCAATATAGGCCATCCGATTTATATCTGATGGATAGGAAGGAAACTGTGGCAATTTTGCAAAAATATACCCACACCCCTCTCCGCATTTGCAAATAAGGCATTCCCTCGTTCATCCTTTTCTCCCACAAGATAAACTACTCATACAAATGCATCTTGATGCGTGCAACGCATGGGCATCTTGCTAGTTGTAAAAAACTATCCATCATTTGCCACACTACTAGTTGCAGATGAAATACCTACCCAAGCACAGCACGATACAGGAGCGATGCACAACTACAAGTTGATATTCTGTTGGACAATGGAGGCTATAACCAATTACTTTTACGGGAACAATAGCACCCAGGAAATTTGAAGGGTAGGTATGAACAAAATTGGAACAGCACATGTATTGCCTCCGCGCGACCATCGTTCTCCTCCTCGATGGTCGCGGCGGCCTCTGTGAGTCATGGTCGGCAACAGGAGTCAGTTCATTGTCCACGACGGTGGTGCTTCTGCGCTTGTCGTCGGCTCCCTGGAAGCAGATCCGAGACCGTGGAAGAGGCTCCGTGTACGACGACGACGGTGGACCAGCTCCAGTGCGGCGTACGAGGTCGTCGATGAGGCAGATGCGCTGCGGTGGATGAGTGCGCCGATGTAGAAAGGGAGGAGCACGAAGGCTGCGGTGCCGTGGAGAAGTCCATTTTGCGGTGGGGATAGAAAATGGGGAGTATTCAGTTGTACTACTCTGGGTGCCGGGGTGGGGTTGGCTGGGTAGGGTGAACCTGAAGTTACGAAAACAGCCCCCTACCAACCGTCATCCGTAGGCCTGTTCCGAAGGCTATGATGGTGACTTCCCACTGCTCGAATCAGGGTCGCGGGAGTTTCCCGCCGACCTCAAAATTTTGTGACACTGAACTCCCCGTGTGGCGTGCGTGTTGGGTGATTCGGCTAAGCAACTAGCGAGTAGTACTAGTAAACTCTGCATATTAGGTTTGACCGAAGTCAAATTTCCTAAAGTTTGACCAAGTTTATAGAAAAATATAAACATTTACCATAACAGATATGTATGATGTGAAAGTACATTCAATAATGAATCTAATGGTATTTATTTGTTATTGTATATGTTAATATTTTTTGTTATAAACTTTCTGAGAGTTTACAAAACCTGACTTTGACCAATGCTAATACGCAGAATTAAATAAAAACGGAGGGTGTACACATTTGTTTTCTTAGTATGTAGTGAATTAATCATTTGTTGAAATTGTGAAATAAATATATTAGGCTACTGACTTCGAATGTAATGGTCTATACAATTCAATAGTTACAATCATTGTCGAATTCCAAGATGTATACGAGGTCTATAGTACTTCACAACATGCTCAAACTCGCATAATCCCAGTCAAATGACAATCAAAATGCATTTCATAGTTATTACTTTGTAGGATGCAACAAAACCAACAATAACTCTACATCAGCCATTATAAAAGCAACATTTTGAACATATCCCAATGTGTGAATGAAACGTGCAGAGAGAGCTTGCGAAGATGGAGCAGATAGGGCGGGAAAGATTGTATGTATGTGGACGAGAGAGTAGGAGACAAACCTAACGAAACAGAAAGAGGGAGATAGAGAGAGGAAGAAGTTAGGTCTGTGAGAAAGATGGAGACATGTAACATACGTGAGATGCGTGTGCATCCGGATTCTGTACACGTGGAAGGAGAAGAGACAACAGGTTTGATGAGAGAGCTGGAAAAACATGGACGAGGGGGGAAGGATCTCGTGGGTTGAGGGATTGATAAATTTGTGCGGGGGAGAGAGGGATTGGTAATTTTGTGCGAGAGAGAGAGGGTGGGGGGAGGAGTCAGTCAGCTGTCGTCACATCATCCTGCTTCCAAATGGCCCCGCATTCTCTAGCGCAGTGTGGTCGCCGTCTTCGATCTCCTCGATTCCCTCTTTGAAGATTGAGGTGTTGTGCATGCTGGGGTGCGAAGAAGCACAAGCGAGAGTGGTCGCCATATAACCTTGGATGGGGATGAATTGTGTGCTCGGGGGAGGGGGTGTGTGTGATGTGTGATGTCTGTGTGTGTGTGTGTGTGTGTGTGTGTGTCAGATATTGAGAGAAAACAAACCTAAGGAGAGAAATATGTGTGTATGTGACGGAAAGCTACTTGCTAAACAGGGTATTCACGAAGAGATTGTGCGTGCGAGATAGAGAGCGATGTGCGGGCCTCGAGGTGGGCAGGGGCCGGGTGAGGGTGTCAAAATGTGCGCATTGATGCATGTGTTACATGCGATCGTACGAGGGACAGACGAATCGAGAGAGCTGGTTGTTGTCTTACGGATGCTCCTCTCTCTCTCACACACACACAAGTAAAATAGAAGACCGTTCTCTCATGTATACACAACGTATCGGCATCTGTCTATGTCTCACTCATGCATGATCATTTGCACATTCACACCTCTCTATGTCTCTATCACACGCACACCGTCTCCACATTGCCCTTCCGCCACAACACACATATGGACACATACACACGTTCTCTCTCAGTCACACACACAGGGGCTGTTTGGTTTGAGACTAAGTTTGCCTAAGGTTGCCACACCTAAGGTTAGGCAAGTTTGACCAACTTAGGTGGGTGTTTGGTTCAAGCCACACCTTAGGCAAGCCACATTAGGGTCCCACATTACATACACTCAAAAAGTGTGGCAAGATTCCCTTAGGCTTGCCAACTTGTGGCTCTCATTTTGAAGAACTATAACCTTAGGCAAGTGTGGCAACATTGTCTCTATGACAAGTGGGCCATAGGGGCAATAAAGTGTGGCAAGCCAAAGTGTGGCAAAAACCAAACACGTGCCAACTAAATTGTGGCTGCCAAATTTTGGCTTGGCAAACGGTGTCTGGGAACCAAACAACCCCAAAATCAGTATTAAAAAAACTAGGGTGCACCTAAAACGTCAAATCTAAATAAACACGAACTGGAGCTAAATTCAAATATATGGAAATAATGTAGCGTCAAGAACTTTTCCCGGAAAAAAGTTGAGTAATATTCGGGGATTGTTTTCACACACACAAAAAGGTTCAGTGGATTTCCTTCGAGCGCGACATGGTGACGGACCGTTCGATCGACCGCGCGGCCGCGGTTCACGCGCTTGCACAGGATTCCTTATCGTGGCTGTGGTAACTAATAAAAGCGATGACTAAGTCTAATGTTTACGTGTACTAGTACGGTTTTCTTTTAAGTTTGACCAACCCTATATAAAACTATACTAAGCTCCCATACGCGCACTCATCAATATGCCGCCGCCGTTGCGCATGCCGGCGCCCGCCTGCTCCGGCCAACAATTTCTAGCCCATCACCGCCGTGTCGCCGCCAAGCCGAAGGCTCGCCCGCTCACGTCGTCTGCAGTCCCTCCTCGCGATGCCGCCGCGCTGCCAAGCACGCGAGCAGCTAATGGAGCCATGTCTATGCACGCAGCGTACGAAGAGGAGGACGAGCGCGTGCTCCAGCACGCCGGCGAGGAGGAACTAGCGTGTCATTGTCGTCTCCACCCGCACGGAGGAGGCGCGCATGGTGGCTGCCACGGCGGAAGCCGGTCGCGCACGCGTCGAGCCCGCAAACCGGGTGCGGACGCGGAATCTACCTTCGAGACCTTGAATGCCACATGGATCCTGCAATCTAAAGGAGCAATTTGGGTCAGTCGACTCTTGTGAGCCGTTTGATGCAACATGGATGGCTAGAAGGGCTTCTTGAACCTCCGAAATAGATGCACGGTTCATCTTCTCAGCCTGCCACATGCCTAACCGCCTGTCGCCGCCGCCGCGCCCTCCCCTGAACCGCCTGCCACCGCCATGCTCCCCCCACCCCCGCCATCCATTTAACCCCGGGCACGTTCCATTTTTTTCCGACGAACTGCATTCCACACCCAACACTCATAAGATAGATCATGGGCACCCTGCCGTCTTCTTCCTTCACTCCGTCGAACTTCTTTCACAAATCGACTGACCCAAATTATACTACTAGTACGAACGTATTAACTACAGTAGGAACATGAAGATACGAGCATTAGTACCAACTTCAAGAAGAACAGTAGTAAGACATAGTACTAGTACTACTGTACGTACTAAAGAGTTCAAATAACGAGAAAGAACATAAACATAGTTCTGCTGGGGCCTCAGCACAACACACCCTTAAAAATAAACTAAGCAACTAGTCCGCTTGACACTGCAGTAGAACCAGCATGAGCGACGGCACTGCCACCTACTCGGAGTCCGAGTCCACATCCTCGACTTTGTCCTCGTCCCTCTTCCTCTTCGCCGACGCTTCTTTGCTTGAACCGGACACTGGGCTCTGCTTCTTCATCCAACCCTTGTAGATATTTAAACAAAGGTAGGCATCCATTGCTGCATACAGGATGTGATCTTCATCTAATGTCTTTGACTCCCATGCATGATGAAACTCGTGATGAGGTTTCTTCAGTTTAGCGTACGGACGATCAATCATGGCTACTACCAGGGTCAGCATTGAAGGCTGAGAGGAGGACACCAGCCCTTCCTTCTGGAGGTCGAAGGGGTCGCCTACAACGAGGCCTATCCGACCCAGGATTTCCTTGTCGTTCCTAAAGTCTACAGTAACGAATTTGACTCGGCCGCCCTTGAGGAACTTCTTAAATTCCTCGCACTCAACGTCGGCATGGCATATGTGGTAGACCAAGCATAAGTCATGCACGCAAACCTGGATCACGGTGGGCTTCTTCTTCTCTGCCTCCTTTAGTTTCCTCTCGCTTCCTAGGACTGTGGTGTAATCAACATCTAGCCCAGCGACCCACTCATCATTTGAGTTTTCGAACATGTGTTTGAAGCGAGCAAGGCATTCTTTCACCGTTGCGGAAGAATGGGTGTAGATGACGTCGAACTCATCGCCGGTGATGGTTCTAACATTGTACTCACCGCCGATCATGGAGATTTGGGACGCCATGGATTTGGGAGGAGGGTTAGGATTAGTGGAACTGCCGTAATGTGAAAGGACAGGATGACTGGGAGCGAACTGTTGTAAGGTACTGTACTAGTAGAAGACGGGGACGAGTAGGGCGTGCGAATGGCGTGGGGTTGCTGGCTTGCCCGGTGGATAAACGGCTGCAGGCCCCCAAAGAGTTCTCGAGAACTATGCGGGACCCACTAGATGTCATGTCTACTAGACCCATATCGTAGCCCTGACGGTATAGCTTCTACCTGTTCGCAAGCCATGCCGGCTTGTGTGTAACTTCAATTAATTCCGTCAACCGTCGCGCCTCCCACGACCTTCGCCTCCCTCGCGCGGTCGCGCCCTTTGAGACTTCGACCGGCTATAGATGAGCAATTTTTTTTGCCTACTCCGCATGCATGATACTCCCTCTGGTCCTTTTTACTTCCGTCAACCGTTTATAATAAAAATATCAATATCTACAATACTGATTATAATGAGTATAAAGCACCTCTTGGGTGGGTTAGATTTTTTTTGGGTTAGTTGAGTTCAAACTAACCCAAACTAACTCTAACACATGGATCCAAACAGGGCCAAGGTTAGCTATTAGAGTACTACTACCTCCCTTCTAGTTTAAAGGGCTCGATTCAAAATTTTGACCTACTCTTAGCAAGATAGAGGCGGTGGAATAGTTTTTGTAGTTCTTCACAAAAAAATGTGTTTACCAATGCATGCATGAACACTAGTTACTCTAACCCCCCTCTCTTCTTTAATTCTTTGCCACATCAGCATGTTTGCTATTCCCGTGTGCATGATACCAGCTAAGATACCACCATTATGGCCAGCCTTAATCATCGCATGCAATAATTTAGTGCACCTTGAAATATGAACATGTGTGGGGCGTGTATGTTTTTAATGACTTGAGACTATACCTAGCCCGGCATGCAAGATGAGACTTATTATGCACGGTTCCCCATACCTGCAGGAAGCCTGTTCGTCTCCGAATCTTTTCCTCTCCATCTGTGGAAACAATATGCCTGCCAGACTCTCCTTCTCCCTCAGGCGGTCCCACCACTCCACCCCGTGTGGAAAAAATCTGCATGCATGACTCTTCTCCCCCCGCGCTCGTCCAATCCATTGTGACCAGCAATATTTCCACCCCTTCCCTACCCCGTAATTTACTCCAATAAATATGCCCACGTAGCTGTTACTTAACTGCAGGTGCATTGGGTCACTGACATATGGGCCCAACAGGGGTCTCGCCCACATGTCAGTGACGCAACTGGACCTGCAGTTAAGTTAGTGCAGCTCAGTCCATATCTTATGTAGGTGTGCCATTGCTCGCTATAAATACTGCGCCTCCCACGACATCGCTATCTCATCCCCCTCCCTGGCTCCCTCTCACGTTGACCACCATGGCATCGCCCCTCCCAAGCCCTAGGCGCCCCTCGCTGCACCGCGTAGACGGTCATGCGTCGCCGTTCCGTTCCTCGCTGCCACTAGTCGAGGAGGACGCGTCGGCGTTCCGCTCCTCCCCGCGACGCGACGCGTCGCCGTTATGTTCCTCGCCGCCACTAGTCGAGGAGGACGCGTCGGCGTTCCGCTCCTCGCCGCGAAGCTCGAGGTGGACGC
Organism: Triticum aestivum; assembly: GCF_018294505.1. Lineage (NCBI taxonomy): Eukaryota > Viridiplantae > Streptophyta > Magnoliopsida > Poales > Poaceae > Triticum > Triticum aestivum. Next base: position 327,051,471 of record NC_057805.1, read on the forward strand.
GTCGGCGTTCCCAATCTCGCCAGCATGCGCGTCGGAGGATGCGTCGGCTTCCCGCTACGAGGAGAACGTCGCGCCGCCCACCGAGCCCCCCAGCCTTGAGGAGCTTTGGAAAGAAATGGATGTCGCCTTGTGGGAGGCTTTGCCTCCAGCAGAGCGCGCCAAAATAGAGGCGGAGAAGAAGGCCGAGGAAGAGAAGTGCACCGCGGAACAAGCTGCCTGGGAGGCCTATGTCGCGTTCGAGAGAGTCAGGCAATTGGCTCTTTGGCAGAAGGCTCGTGCGAGGGCCGTGAGGGTGGCGGAGGACGCCCGTGCCGACGCCCTGAGTGCAGTCGGGCCCAAGCACCTCATCTACGCTTGGCGGTACGTGGACCGGGTGCACGCTTCCAGCGAGGAGGAGTACCTGTTGGCACCGGATCACCACACCGGTGAGATCGCGCTCGCCCGCCGGCAAGCCGCCAATCAGCACCACGCGAGTTGCGAGGCTGAGGAAGAGGCGTTGTGTCGGCGCGCTGGGAAACGGCCGCGCACCAGGGCACTCGTGGTGCGCCGCAAGCGCTCCTGCGAGCGCCGTGGCTTTTAGGAGGAGTATAATTTTTGTTTCGTAAGGCGGTCTCATTAGTTTTGGGACGCAAATGATAAATCCCAAACGTTCAGGAATTATTAGTGTCCTTAATTAAGTATGTAAAAGGGAAAGTTTGGAAACCTTGTGTATTCGTACACATTTTGCAAGTACGTGCATATAGCACAAACTTTACTATATATTATCTCACTACACGTCTCTCTATATATATGCTTGCAGACTGTGCTACTCCCTCCGTCCAGGTCAATAAGTCATGTTTGGTTGTGCACCGTGACCAAGAAGGAGGGAAGACTTATACACCGAGGTGGAGGGAGTACTACTATTACTTATGTACGTGCAAATGCACGTTTTAACATTACGATGCGGTTTTTGTAAAAGTAGAAAAACAGCACTAGTCAAGCTTGTGAAACAATTCAATGCAAAACAAATGCAAAAATGCTTGTTTGATTGTTTACTTTTAGCTTCCTTCTCTGTGGTTATTTCTATGTCGTACTTTGTACGGAGTATCTCATTGGTTGGAAAGGCATGCAAATTCCCAAACCGCTTCCTACACCCTGTATCGAATTTTTTGCCTAACAAGTTGTGCCGTGCAATTGGAATTCCAACTTGAGTACTACTACTAGTAGGAGTACCAGGGGCCAGTTCTTTTAGGCTTCTAGATTAGTAATCCCATAACTACTACCTCCGTCCTGGTTTATTGGTCCCCATTGTAATCTGTGTCAAATTTTGATCATAAATTTAACTAATGAAATGTTAGTGCATGTCACATGCACTAACATTTTATTAGTTAAATCTTTGGTCAAAATTTAGCACAAATTACAATGGTGAGGAATAAACCAGGACGGAGGTACTACTAGTAGTAGTTTAGAAGCCCAAATAAATGAGTGAGGCGCCTTAATGTTACTCTCCACTGTGACTAGTCTTATGGGAAAAGCTGGGGAAGCCGCCAAAAGAACTGGCCCTAGGAGTAGTAGCTAGGATACTACGAGTAGTAGCTAGGGATCGAGTGTGCGAGATGAACCGGAGAAAGTAAATGTAGAGAGATGAAATGCAAAAAAGACGGAGGGATGTGATGGTTGCTTGTCCGTTTATTTTACCAGGCCACTTATTACTGGGAGTGGTTGGGTTTTGTGATATGATGGCTTTACTGCCGCGCCACGAGCGGGGTGAGACTCCCGTGCAGCGCCGCCCTCTACACTAGTACTACTACATCGGTCGTGGTTTATCCCCCATTGAATTTGACTGAAGATTTAACTGACAAAATGTTAGTGCATGTCAACAAAAACAATATCGTTGGATTCGTATTTGAACATAGTTTTCAATGATATAATTTTAGGTGACATGCATCATCATTTATCGTACTATATATAATGTTAGTTCAATTTTTGGTCGTACTAATCTATAGTAAGGTGCCCGTGCGTTGCACGGAAGAGTGAAATGCATTGATCGGGGAGTTGTTTATTTTGACAAAGGATGTGGGGGTCATCTCATGTGTAACGGGTATCGATAGGTTTGTTCGGATATTATTTCATCTCTAGAGCTCACAAACATCCGGGTGAAATAGATAAAAAGGTATCTTTTGCAAACAAAAGCGTTCAACTGTTCAACCTGCATCCAAAACTTGTGAAGAAATAACTCTTATTGTGCTTTGCAGGAAATGATCTTCAAGAATTAGTTTTTGAGTATCCATTGTTATACATGTTGGCTACAGATGACATGACACTTTCTTATAGTCAACAGTTGGCTATACTATTTAAGTATTAACCATGCCCTTATACACCTAGACGGAGGGATTAAATCAGGATGACTTGGAAGGGGGCAGAGGATATGTAAGAAATGGTTCATCATAAGTCTTTCACCAGTACTGTAGTAAAAATTCATACATGGAAGATTCTAGACTAAACCATAAATGGATAGACTTTTATTCATGCACGATACTCCAATAGAGCAAGATCATGCATGGAAGTCTCCACATGCTTAGACAGCGGATTACATTGAGCGAAGACTAATGATCAACATTTAACTTGATAATGCAGATGTCCAGGTGAACCTCCTTGGAGTCCCCGTGCACATTGTTGGGGGTCAAATAATGTCATGCGTCTTCCATGTCCACATCGGCGGGAAAGTCCCAGCTCAGCAGAGTCCAAGTATGCTTGGCATAGCCAGTGTCGCCGCCCACGTACCTCCGAGGGGTAGTAATAGTGAGCACGCACCTGTACATCGGCCTCGTCTCAGTGTCAGCGTCAGCTGCATCGCCCCTGACACACACTATAGAGATGTGGCAGCGGCCTGCGCGGGCCTCGCCGGTGGCCACGATCAAGAGGAAGACGTTGCTGTCCTCCTCCGAGACTAGCAGGCGGCGCTGATCCTCCAGCGACTCCGGCACGGTGAACGGGTAGCACGTCTCGTACTTGATGTTCTTCGCCAAGGGCCAGTAGTGATTGCCGCACGCCTGTGTCAGGTGATGTACGATGTCCGCCGGCGAGCCCCAAAACGGCACCGGGCACTCATAGCAGTAGACGAAGGGCTCCTTCGAGGCATCGACCAGGCCGTCCATGAAACAGGAGTGGCTGTAGGGGACGTTCCGCCAGTTGAATATATGAGCAAGTTACTACGAGATTTAGTCCGAATAAGCACAAAATAAATCATGACGGCTATAATAGAGATTAAACTAATCATGCGGACTAGCATAGTAGATGAACAGATCGAATCTAGGACACAGACTAGAAACATGAATTCTACCACGATTTCGAACAGGAAGGACAGAAACACATACGGTGCAACGGGAGCAGCACCATTGGCGTTGAGGTTGTCGCCCATGTCGTTGAGGAAGAGGTTGCTGAGGTCGGGGAAGAAGTCGTCGTTGGTGAAGTCGTTGCTGCTAGCAGTCGCGAGAGTGCGCTCCCCAAATTTCAATAGCGCCCGCCGAATGGAGCGCAAGAGGGAGTGGCTGTAGGGGACGTTGCGGCCGCCGAATGGAGCGCAGGAGTAGCCCACGAAGCAGTAGATGGTGCTCCTCCCTAGTCTCTATTCTTATCTCTATCTCTACTACTCTTCTTTGTTTTTTATAATATACTAGTTGTAGTTGTCAAATCGAATAGTACTGCACCGTCCACTGCACGCCCGGCTGAACACGCCTCCTCGCCTCCATCAAACCCCTCCGTTAAACCCGCATGCAAACCGAGAAACCTACTCCGGCCCGCGGGAGGAAATTTGCCGGTTGCCGTTGGAGAATAATAGAGTCACGTCCAATCCATTTGAGTTAATTGCGTGTATGATTCTCCCTCCATAAAAAGTTGATTGCATCCTTAATCTTGTATTCTAAGTACTTTGTGGGTTCCACTGTCAGTACAGTGTACATGACTTGCAGGCTGGCTACAGATTCGTACAGAAAGTTAAAAAGAAACAAATCCATGACTTGCAGGATTGGAGTTAGCACCGATGGCGGTTCGTAGTCGTTCCACGCTCGGGCATTGAAGTTTGTAACTATTTTAGATTAGAACATACTACTCCTCCGGTGCTAGTAGTAGAGCAGAGTCCTACTCCACTACTACTACTCTACTCAAGCAAGTTAGGGCATAGTAGCAGGTACTGTAGGGAGTACCAGTACTGTGATCACTCAAGCAAGTTGTCTGACTTCGATATGACCCTACGCTGCTGGTATGTGTCTCGTAAGTCAAGCGGCGTGTTGTAGTCATCATCACCTGTCCACTTCCCGCAGCACATATTCGCTTCTCCATCTTTGTCCGCTCTTCCATCCCCGCTGAGGCGCCTCCCCCCCGTCCAATCTTCCATCCCCGCTAAGGCGCCTCCCCCCTCGTCCGAAACCCAAGCACTAACAATGGCAGAACCGAGCAACGTCCGCCGAAAGAGTGGCTGGAATTCGCTCCCCACAGAGGTAATCAAGCTCATTGTTTCACGTGTGGACAATCTCAGTACCATGCCGCTCGCCGCGTGCTCATCGGGGTTGTACCATTTACTCAAAACCCTCAGGCCGGAGCTTTTTAAGCTAGCTCCTTGCTTGTTGATGCCGCCTGATCTTCCGAAACGGCGTTTCACGCAGCATAATGATCGTAGGGTGGCGAGCATCAACCCCTTGACTGCGATCCGATCCCCGTCACCCTCAACTACATTAACGGTATGTACTGGGTCGGCATGAACACGTCTTGGATGGTGCTCGTCGACGGTCGCGGTAGCTGGATGCTCGTGGAGGTCTACACCCGGCGATTGATCCCCCTTCCTTCGATTAACACTGCACTGCTTTGGCATCGCGGCCCAGAATACTCGGAATCTTACAGTAGCCAACATGATACCAAGTTTGATTTGCTCAAGGTTGTAATCTGCCAAGTGCCCACAAGATTTGCGAATTATAAAGACTTCAGGCTAATTGCGTTCTTCAACCGCGGTCTTGCCTATCTGACAGGTCACTGCGGTAAGTGGATAAATCTGCATGTCCATCGCAGGATCATACATCCTCCTTGGTTCTCTGATGCCATTGAACACAAGGGCTTCATTTACGCTGTCGACTCCTTCTATGGCTGGACGTATTGCTGGCCTACTCCAGTCATCACTACAAAAGGCTGTTACAGCAGTATGTTACTTTCCTATGATATCATGATGGCTTGCTTATATTACTGTCAACATTTACTGAAAAAATATTCATGCTCATAACATGTTGTTCTTAAGATTGACTACATCAAGAGCCCTTTTTTATTTGACTCCAACTTTTTTTAGGGTTATTTGACTCCAACTTGATATGATGTTGTAGGCCGCCTGGTGTCCCTACCCTTCCTAATGCCAGAACCTTTCAAAGAAAAGCGACATGGCAGTTGCAGGTGGTTCCTGGCTCGATCAGACGATGGTGAACGATTGATGATCGTTCGCACGTACCGGACGTGTTGTTTCGCGGAATACAATCACAGTCACTGCAAGGTCTTTGAGCAGGATCCCAGCTTCTCTGGGCCTTCAGGAATTTTTGACTGGAGGTTGGTAAGTAGCCTTGGTACACGCTCTCTGTTTGTCGGACTGAATTATCCGATTAACCAGGAGATAACCGACGGCAAGGATCATGATGGCAGCGCGGTTTCGTTCATCAGGCAAAACTGTGTGTACACAGCGTACCATGCGTCTCTGCATGCACCATACCCTGATATGTGCCGCCACGCTCTGCAGCCCAAAGTAGGAGAGAGGGTCGCAAGTATCAGACTTCGACCTGCTGGCTGGAGTTTCCCCCGTCAGGCACCCATCTGGTTCAAGCCGTCAGCCAATCTCCACAGCTTAATAAATAGTAACGTCTAACTGAGCCAGTTAGTTAGATGCGTACACTTGGTGTAGTAGGATCTTTATTTAGTTTGATGCATACACTTGTTCTTTTTTGGTAGCCCTTTTGTAATGATGGCTGATGTTTGGTTTGGAAGAGAGAGCTGCGTCTTCACTCTTCTGGCCTGCTTACTGCTTCTGTTGCACCCCCAGCCCTGGTTGCTGCTGCTGCTGTTTTCAATGTACAATCAGTAGTATATTTCGTCTGTTGGTTGAATAAATGTGTTGTTAGAACGACAAACACAATGTTTTGGAAGTCGTTGCACGGTTCGATCCTTTAGTGCCCCGTACCGTACGTAGCGCATACTATTTTTCGTACGGAACACATTTTCCACTTGTTGATAACATGCAGCCCACTGATGAAGGCCCAATAGAGAAGCCCATAATTAACTGGAAGGGAGGCTCTCACATGAATCCGGCCCAGGTACATGCTCATGGTCCCCTAAACATAAATAAGTAAATAAATAAATAAAGCTAAATGCTCATGCACCAGTTCTTTAAATTCACGATTTAACAGGAGGATATTATTTCCTATGATAGTGTCGTTACATTCAGTCGATATTATTCTTCGGCAAAGATAGCGACCAGTCTTCTTTCTCCCAGCATTTTCTTCCTGCAACCAGCGGACCCATGCAAATCGTAGTCAACGTCGTAAATAGATCCGGTCCATTTTTATTTTTCAATAAGAATGTCCAACCCAGCCCAGCACATTGGCGACAGCACTTTATCCTCCGCCTTGGTGCGCTCGCCGCGGCGCCGCCGTCCGGCCCTGTCAACATAGTTTTTTTTGAAACGGTCCCTGTCAACATAGTGAATCGGGAGAGGACTGTAGTTGTGAGTATGACAGTACGGACCCACCAGGTCCACTCCCGAACACAAGCAAGCGCCTCTTTTACTACTCAGATGAACCCCTCGTTTTTTACTCTAATCCACCCTGCTGATATCTGGGACCCACATCATTTTCAACGTATAGTCAATTAACGACAGAATTGCACAACTTTTTTTAGTAGTAATTCGGAGGAGCAGGCTATAAACTGGGTTGTGCGGTCTCTGTGGCCCGTCTAACAACATGACCAGCCCAGCAGTTTTTTCTTTGGGAAAATAGGTAGCCCAGTATTTCTTTTTGAAGAATACCCAAGCTAGGCCTATTTGTTTTCTCCGACTTACTGGGCTGCAAATCTTTCAAGACGAGGAGGGATGCATTCCGGCCTGGCCAAAGAGTATGGTCAGTGTCTGTTAAAAGTAATATCAAAAGGGGTTGAAAATTCCAAAAAAATTATAGCAAATGGGATATTAGTTTCTTTTTTTGTTTTTGTTCTTCACTGATATCTTATACGTATTTCATTGGATTTAACATGACATAGTACTAATTTATTTTTAAATTTGTTTTAGTATGGCTACTAATTTTTGGATTAAGAATATTTTGTTCCCCAGCAAAAATTTGCGAATTTTCAAAATTTCCCACATATTTAGTTAATTTTTTAACCCTGGTACTGACCAGAAAATGGGCAGCAATTCTAAAAATGGAAAACGGGCTGCAATAAATTCCATATGAATTAGAAAATGAGTAAAAATTATAAAAATAATAGCAAATGGGCTGTACACGCCACAGATTTCGAGGCTGACTTGTTTACGCAAGGCTTTGTCAGTCAACACACGATTCTAGCAGCAGTGACTGTTGGATGTCCATCCAACGGCCGACGTGCTTCTTCAATCTCTGATCTTCCTGCTCCAGCCGCCTAAACTAGCGCCGGCGGGACTGCCTGCTCCCTCCTCTTGTGGCCCGCTGTGATGCCGCGCAGGCTTCCCCGGCCCACCCTACTCCCTCCGCTGGCCTGGCCGCACGCAATCAACTGCCTCCTTATTACGCGAAAAAATGATTCCTCCCACTGACATCTGGGGCGCACCGGTTGGGAGGCTGACCTGTGGGCCTACTAAGTTGACGCGTACGCAGGGCTTGTCAACTTAGTCAACAAACGATTCTAGCAGCAGTAACCGTTGGATTTGAATCGAACGGTCCTGCTGCTTCTTCAATCGCTGCTCTTCTTGCACCAGCCGCCCAAACCAGCGCCGGCGAGACCGCCTGCTCCTGCCTCCAGTGGCCGGCTGTGCTGCCGTTGAGGCCTCATCGCCCCCTACTACTCCCACCGCTAGCCAGGCCCTGCGGCGACGGCAGCCTCACACCGCAGCCGAACCAGTGAACCCTCGTACTCCTCTCCGCGTGGGCATCCACTGCCGCGTCTTCCCCGGCTCCGCGTCGTCCCCTTCCTAGGCCTCGCCGTCGTCCACCGCCTTGGTGCTCTCGGCGCGGCGTGGTCAATGTGGTCAACGACCGACTTCCATCGGAAGAGTACTGTACGTGGAGAGGCTGACAGCTGGGTCCACGGCCACAGCCCAGTTTTTTTGTGATTTGCCAAGTAAGTCGCTTTGTCAGGCCTGTTGGGCTGCAAATCTTTCAAGACGAGGAGAGCTTTCATTCGGCTGGCCGAGAAAATGGCCTATCAGTAATGAGAAATGGGCTGTACATTTTTAAAACACATCAAACCGGCAATTAGTTTCAAATTTCGTTTTTTCATTTCGAGATTTTAAATTACATTAATTTTTATGCGTGGACAATTTGTTGGATTTTATATTGATATACATTTATTTTTTAAATCAGTTTGAATGTGACTCGAAATTTCGGGATTAAAAACAGTTCGGACCGCATCGAAATATGCAAAATTTCGTATAATTTTTTAACCGTGGCCACAATATGGGTTGTAATGCTACCAAAAAGAATATGGGCTCCAAAAAAACCTTAAGAATTAGCAAATGGGCTGTAAATTATTAGAAATAATGGCAGATGGGCTGTATGCTGTTTTCCACAGATTTGAGGCTTTCCTAAAAAAAGGTTGACGCACAAGCAATGACTGTTGATGTCCATCCAACTGCCGTCGTGCTTCTTCAATCTCTACTCTTCCTGCTGCAGCCGCTCAAACAAGCGCCGGCGGGACTGCCTGCTCCCTCCTCCCCGCGGTCGGCTGTGCTGCCGCACAGGCCTCACCGCCCCACCGTACTCCCATCGCTGGCCTAGCCATCCCTCTACTCACCCACACCTGCTGTTATTCTCCGGCGACGGCAGACGAACCAGTAAACCCTCGTACAGTCGTACTCCCCTCCGCGTGGGAAACAACTGCCGAGTCTTCCCTGCCTCCGTGTCGTTCCCTTTCTAGGGTCGTCCACCGCCCTGGTGCTCTCGGCGCGGCCTGGTCAACGTGGTCAATGACCGACATGCATCTGAAGTGGACTGTACGTGGAGAGGCTGACAGCTGGGTCCACGGCCGCACGCAAGGAAATGCCTCCTTATTACGCGCAAAATAATGATTCCTCCACCTGACATCAGGGACCCACCGAAAGGGCCTCTGTATTTCGCGAAAAAAACGTTACCGCCGCTGACAGCTCGGACCCACCAGCTATATCTTCGCACGCAAGGAAGTGCCTCCTTATTACGCACAAAAAAATGAATACTCCCCCTGTTAGCTGGGACCCAGTATAGTGGCAGGCTGACTTGTGGGCCTACTAAGTTGACGGGGACGGAGGGCTTTGTCAACTTAGTCAATATGCACGATTCTAGCTCCAGTGACCGTACGATGTCCATCCAACGGCCGTAGTTCTTCTTCAACCTCTGGTCTTCTTGATCCAGCCGCCCAAACCAGCGTCGGTCGTGCCTCGTGCTCCTGCCTCCCGTGGCCGGCTGCGATGCGGCGGGGGCCTCACCGCCCCCTACTACTCCCACCGCTGGCCAGGCCATCCCTCTACTCACCCACACCACCTGTTATTCTGCGGCGACGGCAACCTCACACCGCAGCGAACCAGTGAACCCTCGTACTCCTGTACGCGTGGGCATCCACTGCCGCGTCTTCCCCGACTCCGCATCGTCCCCTTCCTAGGCCTCGCCGTCGTCCACCGCCTTGGTGCTCTCGGCGTGGTGTGGTCAACATGGTCAAGGAACGGCTTCCATCGGACGTGGACTGTACGTGGAGAGGCTGACAGCTGGGTCCACGGCCGCAGCAAGGAAGTGCCTCCTTATTACGCGCAAAATAATTATTCCTCCACCTGACAGCGGGGACCCACCGGACAGGCCACCGTATTTCACGAAAAAAACATTTCCCCTGACTGCTGGGACCCACCAGATACATCTTCGCACGCAAGGAAGTGCGTCCGGGCAAAAAAACGATTCGCCCCCCTGACTGCTGGGACCCACCAGCTACATCTTCGCAGGCAAGGAAGTGCCTGACAGTCGGGACCCACCTGGTCGAAGCGTACGTAGCGTTGTCATTCTGGTCGCGAACGTGTACGTACATACTGGTCAATGTAGAGGCGCGCACGTGTCGTAGTAGAGGCGCACACGTAGCATGTACACGTACGTACATCGGCCAGGGTGCAAGAAAGTAAATACGGCCACGTACGTACATACTCGCGGGGTCTCGAACGCCTACTCACGCGTGCGTACGGCCAGGGCTCGTGTACATGGCTGGGTCGGAACGGAGAAACAACGTCGTCGTCGTGTTCATGGGGAGGCAATGGAATGCGTCGTGTTCCTCGGGAGGCAATGGAACGCGTGGGAGCCAACCGGCTTGGACAGAACAGCCGATGGAAACGAGGCCTGGCGTACCGCAGAACGGAGGAAACGGCCTTGTGTTCGACCGGCCACGTTCGAAACGGGATCCTGTTCATCGGGAGGGGTCTGGCGTACTGCAAAACGGAGGAAACGGACCTCCTACGGTCGAAACGGGGGTCCTGTTGATCAGGAGGGGTGTGGCGTACCGCAAAACGGAGGAAACGGACTTGTGTTGGAGTGCTACGGTCAAAACGGGGGTCCTGTTCATCGGGAGGGGTGTGGCGTACCGCAAAACGGGACTCCACAGGATACTATTCATCTCCACCGTCGACCCCCTCCAGCCTCCATAGGATCCTATTCATCTCCACCGTTGACCTCCTCCAGCCTCCACCTGTGACTGTTCATCCACGGGCTCCTGTTCATCTAGCCTCCACCGCACACTACTCCACCGGCTACTGTTCAACCAGCCCTCTCCACGGGCTCCTGTTCAACCACCCCTCCACGGGCTACTGTTCATCCAGCCCTCCACCATCTACTATTCATCCTTCCCTCCACGGGGTGGTCCTGTTCATCCTGCCCTCCACGGGGTCCTGTTCATCCAGCCCCAACTGGCTCGATCGATCGAGGTCCTGTTCATCCAGAGGCAACGCCACGGGGTCCTATTCATCCACCCCCACCAGGAATTGTTCATCCAACCCCCCCCCCCAGCAACGCTCACTGTTCATCCAGAGGCAGCATCGATCGGCTTCAGTTAGCAGCAGTAGCGAAGGAATCGCTCGATCGGGTTCAGTTAACAGTCATCGATAGATCGCTCGGGTTCAGTAACGCGTAGCCTGCAGTGCAATCGCTCGGGTTCAGTTAGAGCCCAACGCCTCGCTTGGGTTCAGTTAGAGCCCAACGCCTCGCACCCACGCGCGTGCGTGTATGAGAGAAACGCGCATCGCTCGGCCCCGACCACCCACCGTAACTGGGAACACCCCGATATTTTCCTCGCCCTCGCTTCTACCACGGTTTTTTCCGTCATGGATGGCCCAAAGAATGTCATGCGGCTGCGTCTCCGGCCCGCCCAGGACAAAAAGCCCATTTTCTGTCATGATTTTTTTCGTAGAAGTAGGAGCCCACCACATCTATGATGATACCGGGTTTTGTCACAATTATCGTCATAGAAGTGTCATAAGTATGACAGAAAAAAATTCGTTTGGCCCAAAATGTCACGGATGTGTCATTTTTTTGTAGTGTATAACATATGCACACCGGTCAGACGGTCAAAGGAGTAACCGACGCCTTGAATTCTCACAATCTCTCTTAAATACCTTGAACTCTGCATGCCTGGGAAACACCAGTACTATCCTTTCGTCTCCCCGTACGTTCGTCCACACTACAACCACTCAACTTCTTTCTAATGGTCCGTATATATTCCACAGAAAACATCTCAAACACAGTTAACTTACTGTGTACGTCTGTCTGTATTCCAGATAACTTACTGTTGAATTCATACCATTATCCATTGCCATTTTTTGTTTTGAAATGATATTTATATCAAAATCTTACTATATCCGCGAATTAACTTGCACGCGTCTCCAGGTGACACCTTAGTGAAAACGTCTGTAACACACGCAGACATGAACGTGACTCTCTCTAATAACATGCAGTGCCTCCCTGGAACGCACCACCGCGACTCTCCACAACAAAGGAACGAGTTGACAAGGAAAACATTTCCATACACAGTGTCAGGAGTGTGCCTGTTGCATTAGTAACATAGTGCCAACTCGGCTTCACTTCCATGCACCTCACAGTGACTCGCCAGAGAAAATACATGTAACACACACGTGGACAAACGTGACTCTGGCTAATAAGAAGACTTGCCTCCACCGCATTCACGTCCATTCCTCTCCAAGAGAACGAGTGAGCAGAATCATTTGGAAATACCAAAAGCATACACCCGTGGTAACGAGACTCTGACCAATGCGTTAACATGCTTCCTTTGAGTTCATGTCCATGCCTCTCCAAATGAACTGGCGAGCGGAATCATTTGGAACACAAAGAACCATGAAACGTGACTCTCTCTAATAACAAACAGTGCCTCCCTGGAACGCACCACCGCGACTCTCAACAACAAAGGAACGAGTTGACAAGGAAAACATTTCCATACACAGCGTCAGGAGTGTGCCTGTTGCATTAGTAACAGAGTGCCAACTCGGCTTCACTTCCACGCACCTCACAGTGACTCGCCAGAGAAAATGCATGTAACACACGCGTGGACAAACGTGACTCTAGCTAATAAGAAGACTTGCCTCCGCCGTATTCACGTCCATTCCTCTCCAAGAGAACGAGTGAGCGGAATCATTTAGAAATACCAAAAGCATACACCCGTGGTAACGAGACTCTGTCCAATGCGTTAACATGCTTCCTTTGAGTTCATGTCCATGCCTCTCCAAATGAACTGTCGAGCAGAATCATTTGGAACACAAAGAACCATGAACGTAACTCTGAGTAACGCTAAACCATGCCCCTGTGGGTCACACAACAACACTAAAATCAAAAAATGCTAACGTCCCACTGACTAACAGTTAAGAAGGCAAGCAAAAAACAAGCTCATCAAAGGACACAGAAAGTTGCACCAATCTTGATGTCCAAATGGACGGTCGAAGATTCGAGACGCTTCGCCATTTCCATAGGAGGGTGAGCGCTGGTGGCCTCACTTCCATGCGCCTCAACGTGGAACGTCATACAAAACGTTTGTAAGACGCGTAGGCACGAACGTGATCCTGTCTAATAGGTAAAACATGCTTCCTATGAGTTCATGTCGATGCCCCTCAAAATGAACTGGTGAGCGCAATCAGTTGGAACATGAAGAAGCAAGAACGTGACTCTGGGTAACACCAAACCATGCCCCCGTGGATGTCACCACACTAAAATAAATAAAAAACGCTCCCGAAGTTGAGCAAGCAAGCAAAAAAACAAGCCCATCGAAGCCCACAGAAAGTTGCACCAATCTTGATGTCCAAACGGACGGTCGAAGATTCGAGACGGTTCGACCATTTCCCTCTCTCCCTCCACTACTTTCTTGCTTTTGCTTTCGCACCGAAAATCTCGAACACTTCACCAGTTCCCCTCTCTTGAACACCCTCCTCTCTCCTTCTTCCCCCATTGTCCAATCCAGCAGACCAACGAAAAATCCAAATCGGGTTCGCCTCACCCACCAGTCGGCATCGACTTTGAGATACAGACAGTCGGTGGGTGCCCGCGAAAGCACCAAAAACCTCTCCCGGCGGCGGCAACGACTGACGGCGACGACCCGTGCTCGCGGCGAAGGTACCAACAGAGAGCAAGGACAAAAACCAGCCGGTGGATGTGATGAACCCCTCACAAGCAATCGAAGGTAAAAAATTATTAATCCATTACCACAGGTCGATCAAAGCGATTTTCCCCCTTTTTGACAAACATGAATCCTAACCGCCACACAAAACCGTGTTTCCAAAAAGTCTGTTTAGACTTTTCTAACAAAATTGAAATAAGGTAGACACGCGTGCAATAGAATGCTACCCCTACCCGCCATAGAAATTTGCTCGCAAGATATTTGCCTAAAATTTACTATGCATGCCAGAACTATCTAGGACACCGCTGTAGATTCAAACCATGAGAGCATCCTTAAATTCAAAACCTGGTATTTACAGGAGATTCTATATATCCGTTGATTGTATCTGTTTCGAATTATATGCCTCTCTCATATTAAAATCCGTGCTCCAATAATAGATCTAGTTGTGTGCTTATAGCGTGAAACAACCTGTGCCTCTCCGACAATGCCTTTTTTGTCCACGGGATGCATCTGCTCTTTTTGCTATGAAATTCAATTATGCTTCTACTGCTGCTAATGCCTGGGCATTTTTATGCAGCAAGGATTGGTAATAAGGAAAACAGGATACCTGCGGAATAGCCTGCCGTGCAGCAAGGTACTATAAAAGGCTCACACAATCCATATAACAAAAACTATGTAGCAGCAGCAGTAAATTAAACACTTACGTCCACACAATCCTGGGAAATTACACTTCGATGAAATTTTTCACACATTATGTGTATTATTATTCATTCAAGAACATTTTATCTTATCCTCTAAACCCTACAATTATTGCTCCAATTTACAGAATATCATTTGTAGTGAATTTTTCCCTATAAAAAAAGACTTCCCCTCACTGCGCTGAACTTGACAGCAGCCATACTGCTCACACCTGACCCTAATTTCTATCACTGATTGACCAAACCAAGCGTTAGGAAGACTTGATATAACAAGAAAACAATGGATTGATCGGCTTTTTAGGTCAGGAAATGAAAGAAAAGGGCTATCTTATGAATCTATGTAGATTAAGTTTCAGATTCTTTTTGTGGAGTCGTGGAAGACATAGTTTTAAAACTATATCCCATTTATTTCGATGTTACTACGTAATCCTTTGTTACATTATCATCGTGCAGGTCACAAAGGAGGAGATATTGAAACAATTTTGTCTGAACTTAATAGTGCATATCCAGAACAACTAGCCATCTCTCCTGACCCGTTAGAAAAAAGAATGAAGCAGGACATGGACAACGAAGCACCCGAGCAAGTGCCAGCACTAGCTTCCAGCAGGGAGGGCAACAAAAAGCAAGTCACTAGCAGCAGAAAAGAGAGGCAATCAGAAACCAAGACTGTCGTTCCTCCTAGAGCAAAAAGACAAAAGACAAAGGACAAAACTCAACTCATCAGCAATGGTGCTACCTTGCAGCAGCAGCAGCCAAGTCCTCTAATGATGCTCCCGCTAGCAGTTCCACGTGTCAAGAATGAACTAACTAAAGCCAAGAAGAGAAACAAAAGACAATGGTTGGAAGAAGACAAGGATGATGCCAGCAAAGAGTCAAAGCGTGATGCTGCCGACAGCGACGATGGCACAAAACATGATGATGATCTCATTCGTACCGAGGGCGATGACGCCGCAGGGGACAACGGTGGCGCCGCAGAGGACAGCAACGATGATGTAAAACACATTTTCTCTACAAATTTTTGCTACCGCTTTTCACCCATGAAAACCAAATCATCCTCTATAACAAAACCCTCTTTTTCTCAACAGGTAGAACCAAACCAGAAGCGCACAAAGAGGAGAAAGACAAGTGGAAAGGAATTGGCAGCACCAACGGATGATGAACAGGAGGCAACAACAAATAAGGACAAATGCGGAATCAAGGCAGGAGCAGCATTTGATCAAGTCAATAGAGCATGGAAATTACTTGAAGAATGTCACCAGGAAGATGTTAGGAGGGTCGGGTTTGGAAGCATAGAGAAATGCCAAATAAAGCGCTCCATCTGCAAACCGCTTGCAGCACACATCTACGACAACTTGGACACAGAAAGCATGACAATAACGTTCGGTGAAGCTGATCAGCAGAAAGAAATCAAGATAACAAAGGAAGGCATCCACAAGGTGTTTAGATACCCAAATGGTACGCAAAAGTCAACACCAAGGCCACAGATTTCCACCGATAGAATGAGCGAACTGGTCACAGAACTTGGCCTCAGCAAAATGGGTTTCCACCACAAAGATCTGTTTAAAGAACTAGAAAAATTGGTGAAAGTAGATGACGAACAATCAAACAGGAAATCTGTTAAAATATTTTTCCTTATTTTTTTCCACAATGTTGTCTGTGGAACAACCTCCCCAGTCTTCAGCCAACAAGCTATAATGGTCAAGGACATGGACTATCCAGAAATGGCAAAGATGGATTTCTGCGAGGTAATCGTTGAAAGTATTAAGGAAGGAGCCAAGAAATGGCAGAAGCATAGGATGTTGCCTCAGGAAGAAAAGAACAAAAAGCATCTCAATGGTTTGGCACAGGGACCAGTAATAATGTACCTCAACTCCCTGCTGCTGCCAACCGACACAAAAGAAATGCAGAAGATTGCCAAGACAATGGACAAGACATCATTACCGCGAGCAAACCACCTCAAAGAGAGTGACCTAAAGAAAATAGCTAGACCAGACATGAAAAGGGACAGAAAAGCACGACCAGATGACTATGAATTTGGCAAGATAAAGGTATAGACCTATTGAATATATATGCATTATCCCTTATAAAAACGGTTTCCAGTCTAACCAATTCCATTTTGCCGAAACAATGCATACATGGAAAGGAACAGCAGAGAGGATCTTCTATGCCAGCACAGCAACACCTTCGTATTCAATACAAATGATATCAGCACAACAACAGGAGCACCAGTAGACGACCAAACTACTACCACCTCCAACCAAGCACCAGAACGAAGCACGTGTCAGCACGAGTGGAAGCAAGGAACCCGTCACAGGCACCAGCACAGGATCAGATGAAATATTCGGAAGGATAGAAGAAATGTTGAAACAAGTACTCGACGAAACAAAACAGATACCCGGAATAACGACCAGGGCTGGACACCAATGCAGCGAACAAGAGGAGAAATTAGATTAAAAAAAGAATAACTCAGTGGTGCAACAAACAATGGCCCTGATGGATTCTTTCAAACAACTTAGAGAATTTCAGGACATAGTTTGCAGAGTGAGCTTACTAGAAGAGACGACGCTGAAGTTGCAGGATCGAGCAGACGCAGGAGCCACAGCTGCACTAGTAGATGGCAACCACACGAAAGAAGTCGTAGCCGCAGCAGAAGCAGGGGGAGGAGAAAAAGAAAGAAGGAAGAACAAGACCAACAAAACAAACATGAAGGGAAGAAAAGAATAACAAAATCAAGAACACAGATCTCGAGAATTAGCCAGAGAGAGACAAAAGAACAGAACCAGGTGCAAAAAGAGCAAAGCAAGGAGCACATATCAACCAACACAGCAAGTGCCGAAGGAGAGCAAGAACAAGGTAGAAAAGTAGCTGGAGAAGCAGAGAATCAACATGAGAAACAGGTAAATGAGAACAAATACATCATCCATGTGACTCGAAAGCAATGCTTTCAAACTTGAACTTAAAAATTCTGTCTTCGATTCTGTCAGGGACACGGCAACAGAACGCCACCGAAACATAAAGGCCAACAACAGCATGTCGTCAAGAACACCAAGCAAGAGGATGGAAGCAATAGAACAAGCAACCCCACAATAGATAATGCTCCCTCAAGAGCGTCAACAAGAGCAGTACAAGAGACGAATAGGATTAGAGGCAGCAAAGACGTGAGTATAAAAAATCAGTCTCTTCTTTCTAACCTAGAAACGGTTTTGAGTTAACTGACAAATCTGCAACAAAATGTACACTCAGCCGGACAAGTATCATATCGGCGGTCCCGCAAACGAGGCACGGACTGATCTAGCATCGACCGTTAACAGCACAGCAGAAAAACAAGAAGAAACAACAAAGGAGAGGTAAAACTTCCAAACCCACTTTTCCCAATACCGTGAACTCATATTGTTTCATCTATCAGGTATTACAAGCACAGCAAAGGGAAGAGGACGCCCATGAAAAACATAAAATTGATGGACAAGAGCTTTTCAGCACAAGAGCATTCGAGATGACCGATACAGGGGAGAAAGCCTAAGACATTCCACGTGATGACACACCCAAGGCTGATACACAAAGCAAAGAAAAAGTGGACGCACAAACGGATATCCCAACCACCGGCGCAAAGGTAAAATTCAACAAGAACCATTTTTCCAAAATTTACAAGAAATGTACTGCCCAGTACAACCTGTCACAGTAATACAAGAATTACAAGGAATGAATCATGCTTTTCCTTTTCATGAAACGCAGGAAACAAACGAGGACGGTCATGCCAAAGAACAACAAGGAGTACAAACAGAACAAACCAAAAACAAGGGCAAATGGTGACTCAAATGGTACCCAGTACGCGACCAAAGAGCAGTCTTCACATGACAAACACAACCGAGAAGAGATCCCACCAGCATCAAAGACCAAAGAGGTAAAGCTACACGCACCTGCTCCTACAACTTTAAAACAAAAAAGTTATGCATGCACACATGAAGTCCAAACTTTATTTACATTTTTTGATTGAACAGAAGAAAGAAACAAATGAAGCATAAGATGTGCCTCAAAAAGTGATAGAAAGTGCTGCTACCGCTCGGCAATGTACAAAAACTTCAGAAGACAAAGAAGAAGTGACAGGCACGGCACCAGAGACATTGAATGTAGAGGTCAAGCTACAAAACCTCTTTCTATAGCATATAAAAAAATGCATCCACAGAAAGAAACACAGACCCATTTTAATTACTTTTTGCGTTCCAACAGATGCAAGAAACAGAGGAGAGCACCAATATTCAAGACCAACAAACACAACAATACAAGGGAATGGAACAAGCGGCAGATGTTCTTCCAACAACAAACATCGTAACCGCCGTAGACCAAGCCAGAAAACCTTCACTATACGGGCAAGAAATAACAGGGATGGCAACGTCGCAAAAGATCGAAAAGGTGAAGTGAGATAAGCTGCTTTTAGGAAATTACAAATTTGAGTGAACAAAGACACAAATGCAATTTCATTTACCTACCTCTATGTCTCAACAGCCACAAGACAAAAATGACGACACCATGGATGAACAAAACAAAAAAGATCCAGAGGAGGTCCAAAAACCTCCACTCACCGAAGGAAAGGTCGAAGAGGCAACACCGGCGGAAACGACTGAAAAGGTGAAGCTACAATAAAAAAGTTCAAAGACACACTAAACATTTGAAGCTACAATAAAAAAGTTCAAAGACACACTAAACATTTGAGTATTTTTCTTAGGGAACGGACACTAAACTAATGAAAATAACGAGCATATTTATTTATTTTTTAACACGCTTTTGCACAATAACGCAGAAACCTCAACAAGACACGCACACGGTCACAAGCAAAGAAGCAAAGAGCCACATTGCATTGGAACACCATGCAGCAAATATTCCAGAGAGAGTCAGACAACATCAAGAAAAAGGCCGCACCATCAGACAAGAAACAATGTGCTGTAAAAGATGTTGCCGCCACAAACACGACGGTAACCCAGGACGGCACTCAAACAGAACGTGAACCATTGATCATGCAAAACCTGGCCGTCGAAGAAGGCACAAAAGATGAAGGGATCGAACACCTATACAACAACGTCATGACATCGAATAAGGACAAAGGGTAAGTTCATGTTACCACCAAAGAATTATTTTCTTCCAATGATTTCCTCCCTTAAACATTTTATATGTATATATGTAAATATATATATATACATATATATGTTGCAGACACGAGATTTTAATAAATACAGAGACGTCAACAGTAACGGTCAGCCACATGGCACAAAGCTTCGAGATTGGAAAGCCAGTGCGCAACGAAACCATCGCAGTCATGCTACAGATGTTGAAAAAGCAACTCAGGGGCACAAAGAGAAAGATTCTATCAGTATACAACACCATAGGTAAAGATCACGACAAAAGCTCAAGTTTCAACAATGAATATAACTCTATCGATCAATCAACCTTTTTGTACAATTGAATTTACAAATTTCTTTTACGCACATGTGACAAAACAAGCAGGCAGCAATAAACATAGCCAATCATGAAGCTCCATTGGAGTTGAAAAATAAAAACGAAGCACATGTTAGAGACAAGACAATGCGTAAAAGGCTTAAAAGATTCCTTGATGTGGAAGAAGGAGAACAACTAGAAGATTTCGACATGGCAAGCACATCTCATGTTACAGATAACAGATACAATCACGGCTCTACAATTCCGTCTTACAATCAACAAATCATGACTAAATCCAAGAAGGATCCCTTATTTAGTTATTTTGCATTTTGCAGTTCTTTCTACCAGTTTGCATAGGCGGGCCTGTTCAACAAGGATATGTGGGCACTACTTCGTTTTTTTTTGACTGGGAACTGTAGGGGAAACCCCCACAGCATATCAAAACTTTATTGAGAAAAAGAGATACAGTACAAGTACAAAAGGGGGATTACAAGAGGTAATCAAAGTATCTAGGGGAAGAAGGAGAAAAAACAAGTTAAAAGATACAGATTAATGGCCTCAAGGTGGCAGGAATGAAATCCAGCGTAGAAGATCATCTTTGTAGGCAGCGTTCACTCTATATTGCATTAAGCTGATGTCATGGATGAAAGCAGATCTCCATTTATTAAATCTAGCTCTCTCATGCCTGAAGACCTTAGCATTCCTGATGATCCAGATATTCCAGCAAGCAATGAACACCACTTCAGTGAAGAAGGGCTTCCTAAAACTCCTGCTAGCATTAAGAACCAAATGAGCCATGGAGTCACCAGAAGACTAATCAATTTGCAGATAGTTCCAAATTCTGACACTAGAGTTGCAATTGAAGAACAAATGATCCCTTGTTTCCCTAGTCTGCAAAGGGCAAAGGACACAGTTCATCCATCCTCCAAATGCCAATGCCTCCTATCCACCATGTCCTTGGTGTTCAACCTGTCCATAATAAGCATCCAAGCAAAAACTTTGATTTTCATTGTACAAGAGGACTTCCAGATCCAAGCTGTCAAAGGGTTGAAAGATGCTGAGACAAAAGTATGTGAGTAAAACAACTTTGGTGAGTATCCCTTGGCAGTGCCCTTCCAAAACCAGATATCCTTGGACCCAGGTGCTCTAATAAGGCCACCCAACATGGACTAGAGAATAGTCAGTTCATCAAGAGCCTGGCTGGACAAAGGAAGGTGGAAATGCTGGAAAATGTCCTGAGAGTCCAAGAACTCCATAACAGTAACCCAGGGGTCCTTAACATAGGAATAGAGCCTAGGAAATCTGAGCTGAAGGCTAGACACCTGACCATCAAACTGCAAGTTATCTGACCACATGAGGGCAGTGTTCCCTGCATTAATCTGAACCCAAGCACACTCCCTAAAATGATGCATGACCTTGCAAATATCCTTCCACCAGAATGAGCCACAATCAGAAGTTCCCTGGGGGACCCTATTATGATAGTAGGTATCCCAAATTAAAGAAACCCAAGGGAGATCCTTTTTATTAAGGAAATTATTGGCATGTTTGATCAGAAGTGCAACGTTCTGGGAACCAAGGTTGAGAATGCCAAGACCTCCCCTGTTTTTTGGCCTGCAAATAAGGTCCCACGCAGCTAGGGAGGGGGCAGGCTGACCCCTATTCCTCCTCCAGAGGCATTGTCTCTGGATTCTTTCCAATTGTTTAAGAATTCCAGCTGGGACAGCCAAACTGCACAAGAAGAAAATGGGCATAGATGACAGAGCAGAGTTAAGAAACTGCAGCCTTTCCCCCTGATTCAGAAAAGATGAACTAGCTGTCATTCTCCTCTCCATGCAATCAACCAGTGGCATAAAATCCAGCATTTTAGGCCTTGTAGTTCCCACTGGCAACCCAAGGTAGGTAAAAGGCATTTTCCCAATCTGGCAGCCAAATGCAGAAGCTAATTCAGCCATGACAGTAGTGTCCACATTGATGGGAATAATAAAGGATTTGTGATAGTTCACATCCAGACCAGTGGACTCAGAGAAGATCCTGAGCATATCCTTGAGAGCTAGGAGATGGTCCTTGTCAGCAGGCAAGATAATAAGAGTATCATCAGCATACTGAATCACAGGGTAATCCTGATCATGACAAGGAATAGGTAACTGAAGAATGCCCCTTCTGAACATGTCATTAATTACAGTCTGCAGGAGATCAGCAGCTAGGACAAAAAGGAGAGGAGAGACTGGATCACCCTGTCTGACACCCTTTTTGCACCTGAACTTCCTACCAGGGACACCATTGAGCAGAACAGAGGAGGTACCTGTGGAGAGAAGTTGCTTCATCCAAAGGATCCACTTCTCATTAAAGCCCTTATATCTCAAAATTTGCACAATGGCCTCATGCTCAAGGGAGTCAAAAGCCTTTTCAAAATCCAACTTTAGAATCACAATAGGTTTCTTGGACTGGTGGCACTGGTGCAAATACTCAAAGGTCCACCCAATACAATCCTGAATTGTTCTACTTTTTATGAAACCATATTGGTTCTTGTGAACACACTGCATAATCACCTCTTGAAACCTATTGGCTGCCATCTTAGACAAGAACTTAAGACCCATTCCTGTTAAAGAGATAGGTCTGAAGTCACCCACCTCCTCAGGGGAGGGCTTCTTGGGCACCAAAGTTATGTAAGAGTCATTGATATTCTCCAGATGGGCAGTACCCTGAAAGAAAGCCTGGGCCAGTTCATAAAAATCCTGAGAAATTATGTGCCAGCACCTTTTGAAGAAAAGACCATTAAAACCATCTGGACCTGGAGCTTTATCAACTGGCATGTGCTTGACAATCAAGTCCATTTCCTCCTTCTCAAAAGGCTTAGTGAGAACATCCAATCCCACAACTGGTTCAATAAGGGAAGAAAGATCAAAGCCCATGTTAATTCCCCTGGAAGAACCCATTCTGTTCTTAAAACAATCCCAGATAATACCCTCCATTTGTGAATGATCAGTCACCACCGTACCATTAGGCAATTTTAAGCTAGCAATAGAATTTCTTCGATATCTCTCCGTGTCCATAGCATGAAAGAACTTGGTGTTCTCACCACCCACTTTTATGTATCTGATAGTACATCTTTTCCTCCAATAGAGACATTGAAGGTGGAGCAATTTCTCAACATGGGATTTAACCACAATCCTGAAATTTGATTCCTGTCTGTAGAGTGTTCTATATTCCTCAAGCTCATCCAAGAGCAGGATAACACTATTGCATTTACAAATTAGAGTTTTCAGTTTAGAAATGTTCTTCTGCCACCTTTTGAGACACATTCTCAAGGACTTAAATTTGTCAGCTATCCTGGCAGTAATATGGCCCTTTCTGGATTGTTTCTGCCATGAGGAATCAACACAGTCCATAAAACCCTCCAACTCCAACCAATAATTCTCAAACCTAAAGATATTAGACTTGGGAATAGAAGTTTTGATTGTAACCATACAAGGCACATGGTCAGAAGCAGTTCTGGCAAGAGGTAGCACCTCAGTCATGGGATAATCAGAGATCCAATCAACAGAAGTGAAGAACCAGTCAAGCTGCTCAAGGAGTGGATCATCCTGCATATTGGACCAAGTGTAGGACCTGCCTTTGATGGGCAATTCCAAAAGGCCGAGGTGTCCAATGATCTCATTAAAGATGAACATGTCATTCAAATCACCACCAGGTAGATTCCTGTTATCCATAGATCGTAAGAAATTAAAATCCCCCAGTAACAGCCAATTCTCATCCACAGGAATGTTCAGGTGATACAACCAGGTTACAAAATTATCCCTGGCTTCCCCCTGACAAGGTCCATAAACCACCACAAGAGTCCACCGCTCATTGTTGTGCCTAGAAACAAACTCAATTACCACTGCAAATTGTTGGACTTGCAATAAAGTCCCACCAAATATAGACGAGTTCCAAACAACTAGAATTCCACCAGAGGCCCCCAAGGAAGGAGAGAAAGCAAAGCTGTCAAATCTCTTGGGGCAAAAGCTTTTAATCATTCGGGAATCGAATGAAGCACATTTAGTTTCTTGCAGACAAGCAATAGCACAGTGGCTTTCGTCAATCTTTTGTCTAACAGCTCTTTGCCTAGCCTCAGAATTTAAACCCCTGACATTCCAGCACAGGACATTCCAGTTTCTACAGAGATTATTCATAAAGGAATAACAAAATCAAGTCACCCATGCACATGACACACAGTGTCAGATGCCCAAAAGCACATAAGAGTTCCAAACCAACATTATTACATAGCCCCGGATCAGAAAAAGAAAACCAAACGCATAAAGCAGATTTATGGGCTTGCCAAACCCAGCAGAATAGGAGCACACTATTCATTGGAGGCTTGATTTGTAGTAGCAGAAGGGTCCACCATAAGTGCATCCTCCGTGAGCAGAGCTGCATCAATCTCCAGCTCCTTGCCAATAGCTTGCAGATGACTGATGGGAGTAGGTGGAGGAACATCTCCAAATGCAGGGTCTTCAGACATCTCCGCAGAAAGGGGCTTGGCCTTGGGCTTCTTCTTCTTGGGCTGCAGAACCAGCTCATGGAAAGTGGGCTTAAACCCATCCCGCTGGGCCGAACTTCTGGTACACCTACGAACAGATGTTTCAACAAGTGGAGTTGGCGCCAAAGTTTTGCGTGGCCTCCTTGTAGGTGCACGCTCAGGAGGAGAAGGGACAACAGGCACAACCCTGTTAGCTTCATCCACAAATAATGCTCTAGCCACAGGTCGAGCAGGTACCGGCTCCTTCCATGTCAGCAAAGGAAGGGCATCCTGCTGGAAAGCAAAGTCCCAGGTTCTCTTGGTCAAAATGACAGGCGACAGGGGTTTAGGCAGCAGGGGTTTAGGCACCTCAAACACCATTGGAGCATTCAGCAGGTTTTCAAACGAGCGCCTCCAAATCATCTCAGGCAACAGAGGGGGACCAAAGGGAATCTGAACCACAGGCTGCTCCAAAGTGTGGACATCAAAAGGAGGAGGTTGATAGACCACAATTGCCCAATTATTAGCATCCTCCAGGTCCGGTGCTTCCATCTGATCATTCAAGTTAGCAGGTGGAGCCCCATCAATGAGAACGATAGGAGCAGGGGGCACCTGAAGTTGAGCTTCAGAACTTTGGTGAGCCGAACTAGGTTGAGCCGAGGCATTCAACACCACAGATTCTTGATCATCCACAGCAGGCTCCGCAGCAGGTTCCTCCCAGTTGCCCCAATTGTCCTCATGCACCTCATTATGTGCAGGTTCAGGCGGAGGTGGTGGCACATCGTTCCACCCCAGAGCCGGGAATGGAGGCAGAATAAAAGGTGGCATCTCCGGGAAGGGAACACCAGGCATGGGATGAGGATTGCCATTGATGGGCATCCAGTCTTCATCTTGGGGCATCTGTTCAGCAAAATTGGCCCCCAGGATATACAAAGGCACCGTCCAAGACACCCGGGCACCACCCCAGGCAGCATAATCCATGAACACCACATCTCTTGGCACTAAAATATCTTCTGGAAAAGACGCAAAGACCAAAGTGCGCACAAGGTATGGATCCTCACTAATCCAATGCTGAAACTTCCCAAATGTGTTGACCGCTGCCCGAATACTATCCTCGTTGCGAAGATCGAGCGGAATCCCCAAGAACATGAGCAGTCCCTGACGGAAACCCTGAGCACCTCTAAAAGATTCACCCTCATCGTGCTTCATAAAACGCACAAAACGATCATTGCCTAGAGGTTGGGGCGGCATCTGAAGAAGAGAAAACCTGACTGCAGCATCCCGAAGCTCGAAAAGACCCACCGATCTAATCCAAGGCTGAGCAGACCTCACCAACACCCCATGAGCTTGCAACCACTGGACCACTTCCTCTCTAGCAGCACCAATCTGATCGGGAGGGGGGATGGGCATTACCTCAGCAAGCATGAATTCCTCATGGCGGCGCACAAGTGGGGTATGTGGCGTCACATAGGTCCGAGGCAGACGAGCATCACCACCGTCCACAATGTGATGGCCAGCCGGCACATACAACAAGGGGTCGAGAGGGAAGTTGGCCATCGGAGAGGAACAACCCGGGCTAGAAGCAGACGGCAAGAACTCCGGCGGAGGAGGGGTCTCAGGCGGCGCGGTCGAAGGCGTTTTGGGACCAGGACTGATGGAACAGGGCGAAGCAGTAAATGCGGAAGTGCAAGAGGAGTCCAAGTTTGGTAAAAGCTGTGTCAGAGAGATATTCTCGGTGGGAGCTGAGCGATCCTCGGAAGTTGCAACGTTACCGGGTTTTGGTTTCCAAACCAGACCCAAAATGCTTGCAAACTTGTTGCAATCCTTTTTACCATGCCCCACCCGCAGACAAGAGGTACAACGCAATTTAGACATGCACGCCGCAGCAAAATGACCCTTAGACAAGCAAATCTGACACGTTAAAATTTCGTCCACCATGCCCGCAACCAATTTATCAAAATCTTCGTCTGCTTGCTGAGAAGATGGAATGGAAGGCCCAGAAGATAGCACCGGCTCCACCTGGACCGTGGACCGTGAAGATGACGGCCCAACATGGGATGGCACGTCCACATTCGGAGAGCCAAAATTTCCGCCCGAGATAGGCGGCGACCAATTCGCAGCTGGTTGAAGATCCCTAACCGTTCCAAAAGAAATGGAGGGGGTAGTTGTCGTCCACCGGAGCTCAGCCGGCGGCGAAGGGTGGATGACCACCCGTTCATGCGCAGGAAGCGTGTACCCCGCATCCTCAACAGTTTGGAATGCAAGTTTGCGTGGCCGGATAACGATAACCACGACAAGCAGGATAATTCTGGAACTGTGAAAAAGAAAGCTTCTTGGCAGGGGCATGCGATGATTTTATCGAAGATTTACGGGGCTTGGTGTGCATAGCCAACATGCCAAGGGTAGCTCGACGTTTGGAAGGGCTAACAATGATCCACTCGGCATCACATTCCAATTTCCAAAGCTTGAACTCACGGCCCCAATTTGGGCCACCATTACCCCAAAGATGAAAGAAACATTTAAAATGATCACAAGAGAAAGAACGGAGCCTGAGAATAATTAAAGCCACAGCCTTGCAAGAAACTTGAAAACCAAAAACCCTCTCCGTGATCATAAAAACCATGAACTCAATAGCAGAACCCCCGATGGCCGCCTCAAGTGCCGCTGCCACCGAATCCTCAGTCAAACGAAAATCATGCCGGCCAAAAGAAATTACCATGGTGAAGAAGCCCGTGTCATCCATGGGGTGCACCGGAAAACCCGTAGATTGAAAAACCTTCTCCGCAAAAACCAGACCCTTGGAGAAGTCCAAGCCAAGGGTGGATCCATCAGCAGAACCCATAGAGATGGGTATTAGAACGTAGATCTCAGTGCACCAGAGAGATCTATTGGAGATGAAATGAAATTTGGTGGCTAGGGGAGGAGATCACCGGAGGTGGTGGCGATCGCCGGGGTGGGGGTGGGAGCGCCTATCATTCCCTGTGTTTGAAAACCCCGGGCACTACTTCGTTGTTACAATTAACATGAAAAAAGAGCGCTTTGAACTCCTTGACTCTTTAACAAATGAATATCCAGGCACAATGGATTACTTCAACACAGTAACAAGCAGAGTAAAGAGGATATGGAAGCAAATAAGCACATTGCTCCAACTGTCTCCAAGTAGTATTGACCATTTCAAAAAGGTCAAAATGCAGGTGCCACTTCAGGGAAAAACATAAGCACTACAAACCTTTCTCCTTTTCCTTACTCACTGTAACAATTATTAATGCAATTCATAAAAAACATAGGAAGTTAGGACAACTTCATCTAAACTGCCCAAACATCTTTGGACAGCGACAATAACCAATCATTCTTCTACCTGCAGATTGGACTGTGCGTTCTATATGTTCATGAACGCAAAGCACTACACCGATGGTGGAGAAACAGTGTTACTAACAGAAGAACAAGTCCCAGAGTTGAGGAAGAAAATTCTCTATCAAATAATCAGCCAATACAGAGATACGGCCACATTGTCATTAATCAACTACACCACAGGTTTCTCTTTCTAAAGACAACAAAGTAAAATTCTACTTATCTAATTTTTCAGAGACACACCAATTAGTTTTTATTTTTTATTTTAACAGATATGCTGAACTGTGAGGTCGATATGGAAGACAGAGAAATGCAACGAATACATTGTGACATAGTAGAAGAAGAGATTCCTCCAACTCCCGAGCACATTGGGACAAGCGCTCAAGAGTTAAAAGTTATTGACATTAATGACACAAGCATCGATGAGGAGAAAGAAGATTATCATGTGAGCAGCAAAGATACCACGAAAGTGTCTGAAGAAGCACTCACAGAAAAACATGCCCAGACAGATGCTGGTTTACAGAGGGAACTACATGCGCAACCAGACACTGATTTACAAAAGGAAGACGATCGGAAAGATCCACCGATAGAAGCAGACAGACCACCCCCAGATAAAAACACCGAAGGCATAACACGCTCTCCTTTAGAAGTGGATAACAGGACAAAGAGCGTACCAACTCGCCAACAGCAGCTTTCCAAACAGAACATGAACCCTGTGGGCGAAGATCGCATATCAGGAACATCACCCGAGGCAAAACATGCACAAGAAGAAAAGAAGCAGAAAGAGAAGGATTTAGTAGAAAAGATACTTCAAAAGAGGAAACGCGATGTTGTAGTCTTAGTAGAACCGAGCATCAAAAACAACAACACACAAAAGGAAACACCAACACATGGGCAGCTTAACGAGTAGGCGCAGTTAGGTCACGACAAGAAAAAGGCAAGGCATCGTGCAAGAGTGCAGACAAGTTCCCCAAAACCCTCGACGGTTCAATCATATGAGACCAGCTCAGCAAACATAATCTCAACTAAGAGGCCATTCAAGCGAGCAAGCAAGGAACTTGAGAAAGCCAACGCTGAATCACTTGTTCCAGGAGATTTCATTTACAAAGAAAAGGCCACGCAACTCTATAGATATCTGATGAGACGACAAGGACAGAAAGAATGCGGAGGGTAAGCAGGTTCTCCTTGTTCCATGGAAACGATTACAGAGAGCTGCACATTCTCTAACATCCAACTAACCATTCACTCACCTACTTCTAAACATCCTTTGTTGCACAGAACAGCTATATAAAAGCTCAAAGCGCCAAGGCTACATTTCAGGAAAACCCTTCATGGAACAAGCAGGAAAAGGAGATACACAAATGGAGGTCTCCATGCTAAACGCGTTACTCGACGAATGGACAGAACAGGAGCAATTCAACCCAGACGTCACAACTGTACTCCCTGCAGAACTCGCAACTGTATGCATACCTCACCCACAAAAACACCACCGTCATTACTATGGAAGAATATTTAACTAAAACCACACACTCTCTTTCTTGAAGATGGTGCTCGGTCTCAATTATAATAAAGGAGAGTGCTACCTCTTGAGCATGCGTTGGTTTTCCCTTGAAGAGGAAAGGGTGATGTAGCAAAGTAGCGTAAGTATTTCCCTCAGTTTTTGAGAACCAAGGTATCAATCCAGTAGGAGGTTACATGCAAGTCGCCTAGTACCTGCACAAACAAATAAGAACCTTGCAACCAACGCGATAAAGGGGTTGTCAATCCCTTCACGACCACTTGCAAAAGTGAGATCTGATAGAGATAATAAGATAAATATTTTTGGTTTTTTGTTGTATAGATTGAAAAGTAAAGATTGCAAAATAAACGGCGACAGAAATAGCTAATTGACAGGAGATCAATATGATGGAAAATAGACCCGGGGCCATAGGTTTCACCAGTGGCTTCTCTCAAGATAACAAATTCCATGGTGGGTGAACAAATTACTATCGAGCAATTGATAGAAAAGTGCATAGTTATGAGAATATCTAGGCATGATCATGTATATACGCATCACGTCCGTGACAAGTAGACCGAAACGATTCTGCATTTACTACTATTACTCCACACATCGACCGCTATCCAGCATGCATCTAGAGTATTAAGTTCATAAGAACAGAGTAACGCATTAAGCAAGATGACATGATGTAGAGGGATAAACTCAAGCAATATGATATAAACCCCATCTTTTTATCCTCGATGGCAACAATACAATACGTGCCTTGCTGCCCCTGCTGTCACTGGGAAAGGACACCGCAAGATTGAACCCAAAGCTAAGCACTTCTCCCATTGCAAGAAAGATCAATCTAGTAGGCCAAACCAAACTGTTAATTCGAAGAGACTCGCAAAGATATCAAATCATACATATAAGAATTCAGAGAAGAACCAAATATTGTTCATAGATAATCTTGATCATAAACCCACAATTCATCGGATCTCGACAAACACACCGCAAAAAGTATTACATCGAATAGATCTCCAAGAGAATCGAGGAGAACTTTGTATTGAGATCCAAAGAGAGAGAAGAAGCCCTAATAACTATGGACCCGAAGGTCTGTGGTAAACTACTCACACATCATCGGAGAGGCTATGGTGTTGATGTAGAAGCCCTCCGTGATCGATTCCCCTCCGGCGGAGCGCCGGAAAAGGCCCCAAGATGGGATCTCACGGGTACAGAAGGTTGCGGCGGTGGAAATAGGGTTTCGTGGTGCTCCCGGATGTTTTCAGGGTATATGAGTATATATAGGCGAAAGAAGTAGGTCGGTGGAGCCACGAGGGGCCCATGAGGGTGGGGGCGCGCCTACCCCCCCTGGGCGCGCCCTCCTACCTCGTTGCTTCCTTGACGTCCACTCCAAGTCTCCTGGACTGCGTTTGTTCCAAAAACAAGCCTCGCGAAGGTTTCATTCCGTTTGGACTCCGTTTGATATTCCTTTTCTGTGAAACACTGAAATAGGCAAAAAAACAGCAATTTGCACTGGGCCTCCGGTTAGTAGGTTAGTCCCAAAAATAATATAAAAGTGCATAATAAAGGCCATTAAACATCCAAAATAGATAATATAATAGCATGGAATAATAAAAAATTATAGATACGTTGGAGACGTATCAAGCATCCCCAAGCTTAATTCCTGCTCGTCCTCGAGTAGGTAAATGATAAAAACAGAATTTTTGATGTGGAATGCTACCTAGCATAATTCTCAATGTAATTTTCTTTATTGTGGCATGATGTTCAGATCCGAAAGATTCAAGACAAAAGTTTAATATTGACATAAAAATAATAATACTTCAAGCATACTAATAAAGCAATCATGTCTTCTCAAAATAACATGGCCAAAGAAAGTTATCCCTACAAAATCATATAGTCTGGCTATGCTCTATCTTCATCACACAAAATATTTAAATCATGCACAACCCTGATGAAAAGCCAAGCAATTGTTTCATACTTTTGATGTTCTCAAACTTTTTCAATCTTCACGCAATACATGAGCGTGAGCCATGTACATAGCACTATATATGGAATAGAATGGTGGTTGTGGAGAAGACAAAAAGAAGAAGATAGTCTCACATTAACTAGGCGTATCAACGGGCTATGGAGATGCCCATCAATAGATATCAATGTGAGTGAGTAGGGATTGCCATGTAACAGACGCACTAGAGCTATAAGTGTATGAAAGCTCAACAAAAGAAACTAAGTGGGTGTGCATCCAACCCGCTTGCTTATGAAGACCTAGGGCATTTTGAGGAAGCCCATCATTGGAATATACAAGCCAAGTTCTATAATGTAAAATTCCCACTAGTATATGAAAGTGATAATATAGGAGATTCTCTATCATGAAGATCATGGTGCTACTTTGAAGCACAAGTGTGGTAAAAGGATAGTAAAATTGTCCCTTCTCTCTTTTTCTCTCATTTTTTTTCTATTTTTTTGTTTTTTTTGTTTGGGCCTTTCACTCTTTTTTATGGCCTGTTTTTTCAGTCAGGAGTCTCATCCCGACTTGTGGGGGAATCATAGTCTCCATCATCCTTTCCTCACTTGGGACAATGCTCTAATAATGATGATCATCACACTTTTATTTACTTACAACTCAAAAATTACAACTCAATACTTAGAACAAAATATGACTCTATGTGAATGCCTCCGGCGGTATACCGGGATATGCAATGAATCAAGAGCGACATGTATGAAAGAATTATAAAGGTGGCTTTGCCACAAATACGATGTCAACTACATGATCATGCAAAGCAATATGACAATGATGAAGCGTGTCATAATAAATGGAACGGTGGAAAGTTGCATGGCAATATATCTCGGAATGGCTATGGAAATGCCATAATAGGTAGGTATGGTGGCTGTTTTAAGGAAGGTATATGGTGGGTGTATGATACCGGCGAAAGGTGCGCGGTATTAGAGAGGCTAGCAATGGTGGAAGGGTGAGAGTGCGTATAATCCATGGACTCAACATTAGTCATAAAGAACTCACATACTATTGCAAAAATCTATTAGTTATCGAAACGAAGTACTACGCGCATGCTCCTAGGGGGATAGATTGGTAGGAAAAGACCATCGCTCGTCCCCGACCGCCACTCATAAGGAAGACAATCAATAAATAAATCATGCTCCGACTTCATCACATAACGGTTCACCATACGTGCATGTTACGGGAATCACAAACTTTAGCACAAGTATTTCTCAAATTCACAACTACTCAACTAGCATGACTCTAATATCACCATCTTCATATCTCAAAACAATCATAAAGAATCAAACTTCTCATAGTATTCAATGCACTTTATATGATAGTTTTTATTATACCTATCTTGGATGCTCATCACTTTAGGACTAACATTTTAACCAAAGCAAATTACCATGCTGTTCTAAAAGACTCTCAAAATAATATAAGTGAAGCATGAGAGATCAATAATTTCTATAAAATAAACCACCACCATGCTCTAAAAGATATAAGCGAAGCACTAGAGCAAAATTATCTAGCTCAAAAGATATAAGTGAAGCACATAGAGTATTCTAATAAATTCCGATTCATGCATGTCTCTCCAAAAAGGTGTGTACAGCAAGGATGATTGTGGTAAACTAAAAAGCAAAGACTCAAATCATACAAGACGCTCCAAGCAAAACACATATCATGTGGTGAATAAAAATATAGCCTCAAGTAAAGTTACCGATAGACGAAGACAAAAGAGGGGATGCCTTCCGGGGCATCCCCAAGCTTAGGCTTTTTGTTGTACTTGAATTTTACCTTGGGTGCCTTGGGCATCCCCAAGCTTAGGCTCTTGCCACTCCTTGTTCCAAAATCCATCAAATCTTTAACCAAAAACTTGAAAACTTCACAACACAAAACTCAACAGAAAATCTCATGAGCTCCGTTAGCGAAATAAAACAAACCACCACTTTAAGGTACTGTAATGAACTCATTCTTTATTTATATTGGTGTTAAACCTACTGTATTCCAACTTCTCTATGGTTCATACCCCCCGATACTAGCCATAGATTCATCAAAATAAGCAAACAACACACGAAAAAACAGAATCTGTCAAAAACAAAACAGTCTGTAGTAATCTGTATCAAACGCAAACTTCTGTAACTCATAAAAATCTACCAAACTAGGAAGACCTATATAATTTGATTATGGATCCACTGCAATTGGAATCAGTATTTTATCACTTTCTGGTGATTTTTAACAATTGTTTTCGTGAGCAGAAAGTTTCTGACTTTTTCAGCAAGATCAAATAATTATCACCCAAGAAGATCCTATAGGTTTTACTTGGCACAAACACTAATTAAAACATAAAACCACATCTAACCAGAGGCTAGATGAATTATTTATTACTAAACAGGAACAAAAAGCAAGGAACAAAAATAAAATTGGGTTGCCTCCCAACAAGCGCTATCGTTTAACGCCCCTAGCTAGGCATAAAAACAAGAATAGATCTAGGTATTGTCATCTTTGGTATGCAATTCATAAGTGGCCCTCATAATATATTCATAAGGTAATTTAATTTTCTTCCTAGGAAAGTGTTCCATGCCTTTCCTTAACGGAAATTGGAATCTAATATTTCCTTCTTTCATATCAACAATTGCACCAATCGTTCTAAGGAAAGGTCTACCAAGAATAATAGGACATGTACGATTGCAATCTATATCAAGAACAATGAAATCTACGGGCACATAATTCCTATTTGCAACAATAAGAACATCATTAATCCTTCCCATAGGTTTCTTAATGGTGGAATCCGCAAGATGCAAATTTAAAGAACAGTCATCAAATTCCTGGAAACCTAGCACATCACACAAAGTTTTAGGAATCGTGAAAACACTAGCACCCAAATCACACAAAGCATAGCATTCATGATCTTTAATCTTAATTTTAATAGTAGGTTCCCACTCATCATAAAGTTTACTAGGGATAGAGACTTCTAATTCAATTTTTTCTTCATAAGATTGCATTAAAGCATCAACGATATGTTTGGTGAAAGCTTTATTTTGACTATAAGCATGAGGAGAATTTAACACGGATTGCAAAAAGGAAATACAATCTATCAAAGAGCAATTATCATAATTAAATTCCTTGAAATCCAAAATAGTGGGTTCATTGCTATGTAAAGTTTTGACCTCTTCAATCCCACTTTTACCAATTTTTGCATCAAGATCTAAAAACTCCGAATCATTGGGACGCCCTTTAACTAAAGTTGACTCATCTCCAGTCCCATATTTATCAAGATTCATATTGGAAAATAAAGATTTAATAGGAGACACATCAATCACTTTTAGATCTTCATCATTATTATCATGAAAACTAGAAGAACACGCTTTCACAAAGCAACCCTTTTTAGCACGCATCCTAGTGGTTCTTTCTTTGCACTCATCAATGGAAATTCTCATTGATTTGAGAGACACATTGATATCATGCTTAGGTGGAATAGATCTAAGTTTCAAAGAATCAACATCAAGAGAAATTCTATCCACGTTCCTAGCCAATTCATCAACCTTAAGCAATTTTTCTTCAAGCAAAGCATTGAAATTCTTTTGCGAAATCATAAATTCTTTAACACTAGTCTCAAAATCAGAGGGCATCTTATTAAAATTTCCATAAGAGTTATTGTAGGAATTACCATAATTATCAGAGGAATTACTAGGGAACGGCCTAGAATTAAAGTTTCCTCTATACGCGTTGTTACCAAAATTGTTCCTACCAACAAAATTCACATCCATAGATTCATTATTATTCTCAATCAAAGTGGACAAAGGAATATCATTAGGATCAGAAAAAACACTCTTATTAGCAAACAATTTCATAAGTTCATCCATCTTTCCACTCAAAACATTAATCTCTTCAATCGCATGAACCTTTTTACTAGTAGATCTTTCGGTGTGCCATTGAGAATAATTAACCATAATATTATCTAGGAGTTTAGTAGCTTCTCCTAAAGTGATTTCCATAAAAGTGCCTCCCGCGGCCGAATCTAAAAGATTTCTAGAAGAAAATTTCAATCCGGCATAAATTTTTTGTATAATCATCTATAAATTCAAACCATGTGTAGGGCAATTACGTATCATTAATTCCATCCTCTCCCAAGCTTGTGCAACATGCTCATGATCAAGTTACTTAAAATTCATAATATCGTTTCTAAGAGAGATGATCTTAGCGGGAGGAAAATACTTAGAGATAAAAGCATCTTTGCACTTATTCCATGAATCAATACTATTTTTAGGCAAAGACGAAAACCAAGTTTTAGCATGATCTCTAAGCGAAAACGGAAATAGCTTCAATTTAACAATATCATTATCCACATCTTTCTTCTTTTGCATATCGCACAAATCAACAAAGTTGTTTAGATGAGTAGCGGCATCTTCACTAGGAAGGCCAGAGAATTGATCTTTCATGACAAGATTCAACAAAGCAACATTAATTTCACAAGATTCAGCATCGGTAAGAGGAGCAATCGGAGTGCTAAGAAAATCATTGTTGTTGGTATTGGAAAAGTCACACAATTTAGTATTGTCTTGAGCCATCGTGACAAACAATCCAACACACAAGCACACAAGAAGCAAGCGAAAAAGAGACGAACGGAAAAAGGGCGAATAAAACAGCAAGAGTGAAGTGGGGGAGAGGAAAACAAGAGGCAAATGGCAAATAATGTAATGTGAGGGATAAGAGTTTGTGATGGGTACTTGGTATGTCTTGACTTGTGCGTAGATCTCCCCGGCAATGGCGCCAGAAATCGCACGTTCGTGGGAGATCAAATCTTGACTTGACTTGGCGTAAGCCTCCCCCGCAACGGCGCCAGAAATCCTTCTTGCTACCTCTTGAGCATGCGTTGGTTTTCCCTTGAAGAGGAAAGGGTGATGCAACAAAGTAGCATAAGTATTTCCCTCAGTTTTTGAGAACCAAGGTATCAATCCAGTAGGAGGTTACACGCAAGTCGCCTAGTACCTGCACAAGCAAATAAGAACCTTGCAACCAATGCGATAAAGGGGTTGTCAATCCCTTCACGGCCACTTGCAAAACTGAGATCTGATAGAGATAATAAGATAAATATTTTTGGTATTTTTGTTGTATAGATTGAAAAGTAAAGATTGCAAAATAAATGGCGATAGAAATAGCTAATTGACAGGAGATTAATATGATGGAAAATAGACCCGGGGGCCATAGGTTTCACCAGCGGCTTCTCTCAAGATAGAAAATTCCACGGTGGGTGAACAAATTACTGTCGAGCAATTGATAGAGAAGTGCATAGTTATGAGAATATCTAGGCATGATCATGTATATAGGCATCACGTCCGTGACAAGTAGACCGAAACGATTCTGCATCTACTACTATTACTCCACACATCGACCGCTATCCAGCCTGCATCTAGAGTATTAAGTTCACAAGAACAGAGTAACGCATTAAGCAAGATGACATGATGTAGAGGGATAAACTCAAGCAATATGATATAAACCCCATCTTTTTATCCTCGATGGCAACAATACAATACGTGCCTTGCTGCCCCTGCTGTCACTGGGAAAGGACACCGCAAGATTGAACCCAAAGCTAAGCACTTCTCCCATTGCAAGAAAGATCAATCTAGTAGGCCAAACCAAACTGATAATTCGAAGAGACTCGCAAAGATATCAAATCATACATATAAGAATTCAGAGAAGAACCAAATATTGTTCATAGATAATCTTGATCATAAACCCACAATTCATCGGATCTCGACAAACACACCGCAAAAAGTATTACATCGAATAGATCTCCAAGAGAATCGAGGAGAACTTTGTATTGAGATCCAAAGAGAGAGAAGAAGCCATCTAGCTAATAACTATGGACCCGAAGGTCTGTGGTAAACTACTCACACATCATCGAAGAGGCTATGGTGTTGATGTAGAAGCCCTCCGTGATCGATTCCCCCTCCGGAGGAGCGCCTGAAAAGGCCCCAAGATGGGATCTCACGAGTACAAAAGGTTGCGGCGGTGGAAATAGGGTTTCGTGGTGCTCCCGGATGTTTTCAGGGTATATGAGTATATATAGGCGAAAGAAGTAGGTCGGTGGAGCCACGAAGGGCCCACAAGGGTGGGGGCGCGCCTACCCCCCTTGGGCGCGCCCTCCTACCTCGTGGCCGCGTCGTTGCTTCCTTGACGTCCACTCCAAGTGTCCTGGATTGCGTTTGTTCCAAAAATGATCCTCGCGAAGGTTTCATTCCGTTTGGACTCCGTTTGATATTCCTTTTCTGCGAAACACTGCAATAGGCAAAAAACTACAATTTGCACTGGCCTCCGGTTAGTAGGTTAGTCCCAAAAATAATATAAAAGTGCATAATAAAGCTCATTAAACGTCCAAAACAGATAATAGAATAGCATGGAACAATCAAAAATTATAGATACGTTGGAGACGTATCAGAGAGCTATCAGAATTCAGGGAGGACGATGCACTAAAAGGATTTGAACAACTCGTGCGAGGTAAAAACATCCTGCATTCGAAGATGGTAAGTTCAGAATTATTACTGAAGACATGACTTATTCTCCCTGAGCTTCAACAATTAAATGAAATTCAATTTTTACATCAACAATGATCTCCTCTCTCAACGTAGATCATGATACCTCATCACACAGACAGCCACTACACACTCTATGTACTGAACAAGTACAGAGATAGCATCGACATCTTGACTCACTGAACTATGTAAACTACGCCGATTTGTCTTGGAGTAAACACCATGTACATCGAGCAGAAATGGTACGTACTTTTTGTACATTGATTTATTCTTTTCCTCGTGATAGTATGATACTCTTACTTTTATCAATGCCGCACCCAAACAACAAAACCAAAATGCAATCACAGATGAGAAGGATGTCTGTGCTCATGAACAAGTACCACCAACTAAAACACAAGAACGAACCAGACTAGGAAAGGATAGCAGAAAGGCCTCACAGGGTCTGCACACCAAAGAAAGAAGGAACACAATGCGGACACTTCACGGCCCAATTTGCGAAATACTGGAATGGGAAAGAACTAGTCAAGGACAGAGAGGATTTTCATGTAAGTTACCAGTACATACACGTCAAATAACTTGATTTCTTTATTACCGTAATTAGTTTATTCACAATGGTGGACAACACGTAACTATAAACCATACATTTTGACATGCCTGCAGCCCAGCAAGGTGGATGCCGAATGGAAACCAGAGTACATATTCACACTCATATTCGGTAAAACCAACCAAATAAAGCACCATCAACTTCCTGAAAAAATCAAAGATTTCAAACCAGAGACTGTAACCCTTTTTTCGCCCATGAAAGGTAATATAACTATTTTCATTTTTACCATCATTCAACATGACAAGAGCTTCAAATATATCTTTTAGAAACAACAGCCATAATTTTTTATCTGTTTTGACAGAGCGAGATGAAAAAAACCAGCATCAATTAGGGAGCACCAAGAAATACCCGCGACACCGGCATTCGTTTAAACACATGCATAAGGCGAACGAGCTCTACGACATAGTCATGAGTGACACATGGTAGGACAAATTCAAAAGGTGACTTGGTTCCTTTTGCACCTAAAATTAGTTAAAGTTAGGCGGCAATCACACAAATAAGACATGAAACTAGAAAGAACCTTAAATTCATGTTTATCAGCTTGCTAGTTAATGACTTTCTCAACAAAAAATTCTTCTACTGTCCTGCTTGTAAGCAGAAAAGTAGTATTCTCGAGACATCATTCACAGAGCAACAGCACAACTCTTACTGGATCAAACCTAAAGGAAGTATTTGGGCCTGCAAAGAAGAAAAAACGTCAAGGTATGGAAAAGAAGGTGCTCGATGAGTTAGCAGAAGCATGGGAAAGCAACCAAACTACAAACAAAAGACATAGAATATTATTAGGCCCAAGCTTTGCAGAGGTAAATTAAAAAAACAATGATGGTATAAACTCATCTTTTTGCAATGATTGTTTAATCTCTTGGTACCGTTCTATTTTTTCTAACTCGTTTTTATCTTTTTTATTTGTTGCCTGCAGCATATTCTGGGTTTAAAGGATAAAAGAAAATCTATGACGAACTTCAGAGATGATTTCATAGGAGAGAAGGATATCTTGGTTCCTTTGTTCCTTAAGAAATGTCAATCAGAGAAGCTCAAAACAGCAAAAATGGTAATAGCGTTTTCCATACAACAAAATAAAAATAAGCATTTCAAACAGAATACTATATTCTAAACTCTCCTCTAACAATAAAACTTTTGTACCGCGGGTATTCATGCCACTTGAAAAGGAAGACCGATACACACTATTCGTGCTCGACAAATATAGAAGGAAACTTCAAATCATCGAACCTGAAGAAACCTCTCTTGAAGAATTGAAGAGGCAAGAATACCTAAAAAATCAACGTGTTCAACATGTGCATGATGGCAAACTAAGTAAGCCAATTGCTGACATGGAAATCAACGAAGCCAACAAAGAAAAGGAGCATAAGAAATACCACAACCATAAAGACAAACTGGTAAGAATTGTAAATAACACCATCTTTCAGTTTTACAAATTACACTACATGTCTCTCTAAAACAAAAACAAAATGCAACTCCTAGGTGCCTAGGTTTAAAGAAGTATACGAAATATTACTCGGTGAAAATTTTGAAAAGGAAAAGACTAGATGGGAAGTTCATTTTTTACAGGGCGTTCCAAAGGTAAACAAAGGTGAAACCCCGTTTGCTATTCTATGGTTCGCGCATCTCTTTGATGGCAACCACTTCGTCGAAGAGAAAGATAATTTCGACGTAAGTTTTCGCTGAAAACTCGCACTAAATATGCTAGATATCATACAACTGCATGAACTAATTCTGATGTGTTTTTCTCCTTATTTTGCTGAACTTTTTATAGGATCACACTGAACAATGGAAAGCAGAACAACTGTGCAGGCTATTATTTAGCGAACAGAATACAATCAAACCCAGTGAAATGGGCGATGAGATTAGAAAGATCTATGATGACATCAGGGTATAAAAAGTTGTTGACAAGCGAACGAGCCTAGCTCCATCGAAACCTCAGAAAACAGTTTGACCGCACATCATACTGTGATAATGAAACAACAGACTCTTTTTATTGATGTAGTTCCTTGTTTCTTCTATAACCAAGCATTCGAACACAAGCCGGTGCCCCTAGACACATCACAACTATCGATCCAGGCGGTTGATGACCATGCCCCATAAAGCCCCAAGTTCGTCCCTAGACATACGTGCATCACGTCGACGCGCCGTGACTCTACATACTCCTCACGCGTGACCGCCGGTGACTTTGATGTTTCACAAACATTCCCCCTCTCTGCAACTGTGTGCTGCCGAATGCCACCAACCTACAGCGTGCATCTGGCGTGAGTACAGACGTGACTCTCTAAATGAGTATTCGAACAAATACATGTGGTGCCACCCACTCGCGCCGTTAGAGACCTCACACCTGTGCATCCACAATGGTGCCTCCCTACCTCAGTATTAGCAAGCAAGCCTCTCCTACCACACCACCATGCATCCAGAGGGTTGAGAGCCAGTGATGCCTCTCGAAGCCCCACACCACTCCATTCCCATGATGAAAGACATGCGTGACTCTCTAGAGG
The DNA here is from genome assembly GCF_018294505.1 of Triticum aestivum. Classification (NCBI taxonomy): domain Eukaryota; kingdom Viridiplantae; phylum Streptophyta; class Magnoliopsida; order Poales; family Poaceae; genus Triticum; species Triticum aestivum. The sequence goes on from NC_057805.1 coordinate 327,092,404, forward strand.
CTTCACAACCGTGACTCCCTAACTGCGTATTCGGAAGCATGCCTCTGGTACCACACTTTTGTGCATCCACAAGATTGATAGATGTTCGCAACAACAAAAACCCCACTTCCGTGCCTCTTGCGGCTTCACCTCTGTGCCTTCAGTGCCTGCATCCACGTGCCTAACGTGTCATGCCCCACGACTCTTACATGGTCGCGGTACCACGCCCGTGTCTCTTCACAAACGTCACAACCGTGCATCTCTAACCAAGCATTCCGACACATGCCTCTGCCACCACACTATTGTGCATCCACAAGGTTGATACCCATGCATCGAGAAGTCACAATCCCGTGCCTTGCGTACCTGCATCCAGGTGCCTCCCTCACATGACACTTGCCATGACTCTTACATGCCCCATGGTGTCGCACACCCTTGGCTCTACACACTTCCAAACCGTGACCATGTAACTATGTATTCGGACCTCACCTCTCCTACTCCGTCCACGTGCCTCTGGATGCTTGTGATGCCTTCATTTCTGTAGAGACTTCACTTCCGTGCCTCCGGCCCCTGTAGTAACACACGCCGGTGGCTCTAGAGACTGCAAACCTATGCCTCTCTAACTGCGTATTCCGACCCCTGCCACTCCTGCCACTCCTCGAGAAGCCGCGCTTGTGTGCACAACTAAACTGTACTTAGCGTCCAAAGACTGCTTTGTATTTTGTTGTTCTTAGAGTAAAGAGCAACATAACTACTTCAAAATCACATGATTGCTGAATAAACATAGTACTTAGCGAGCTAAATAACTTGTTCAATCACATAAACAAACTACAAACTTGACATAAGCAAACTTGTTTAACCTGATACACATGACATTAGAAACTGCTTCGTTCTAACAGAAGTAAACTACGAACTTGAAACAATAGAAAGGACAAGCAGAAAAACAAGCAACTCCAAGGCCAGTTTTCTAAGTTTTCGTCATCACTAGTAGTCGTAGTAAGGATCGTAATAATTCTTCTCTGCCTCTTTTGCACTCTCCAGACCTTCTCTGATGTTTTGAATTCTCTTCCATGACTCGTAGGTGGCGTACACATCTATCGCTGCGTACTCAATGAGGTAATTTGGTCGTGGGCTGATCCCCCACAGTTTATGGTCTTCAACCCTGTCAATCCTATTCTTCATCTGTTTGTAGAATGGGTGGATCACGCTCCTTGCAACATCAGCCAAAGAGTGGAACCTCTTTCTTCCCTTGAACGAAGCTCTCCATTTGCGCTGGATGTCGATGTACTTGTCGGGGTTGATCTCCAAACCAGATCTTCGCAACATCTCTTTGTCACCTTCAATACTGAAGCCGGCAAAGGTGTAGAACCTATCCTCCTTCAGGAACGGGCGCATGCTCTTGGGCCTGCAAGGGGGATTGCAGATTTAAGGTGGATCCATCAAGTATCCATCAAGTACATGCTTATATAGTACGTATAATTCATGGATGAAATTTTTCAGAAACTACTATGCAAAGTTCAGAAATTAAATACAAGCACAACATGTTATTTTTCTTTTGGTATTTACACTTAAATCAATGACCTATCTGCTTCTTAGCCACGTTACCACATCAACTCAAGAAACTGAACTATATTAGAACATCAAGTATAGAAACTACACTAGAACATCAAGTTCATAAAATAATCTCGTACATCAAATTCATAAATTAATCTAGTGCATCAAATACATAAACTGATCTGGTGAGTGAGGTTCAAAATCTATTCTGCTGCATCTACTTCAGAAACTTCACTGATACATCAAGTCAATAAACCAATTTAATCAAATTTCAGGGTGCATAGCTAATTAAACAGAAGCATGAAGAGGTTGAATTTGTAGGATGGTTCACCATTTTGTTGTCGCGGTGATGTGGTATACCAGACATAGTTCCTCCATGCATAATTGCAGAACCGCTGCCCTCTGCGGAGGTTCGCCTTCCCTGGTATACTCGACATCAACGCCGATGTGTTGAGGGTACAAGCCGCAGACCCTCTTCAGGATCCTACTGATCATCTTGTCGGCTTCGTCAGGATTGCTGGTGCATACGACATCCAGCTTTTCCTTGCCGTGGATGTCAACCTCCTTGAGGTGCCTTTTGTAGTCGTGCTTCTGACCGGGGACCTAAACGTCGTCGACCTCGGTGCTCTGGTCGGACGTCTCACCACGGGGACGCTTGGCAGATGGTTCCTCCGCCATTACGCTCCTCCAGCGATGGAGGCCTTGAGACAGAGATTGTGGGGAGTTGCTAGTTGAGATGGAGCGGCAATGGTGTTTTCGGAATTGAGCGGCTATGGAAGCGCAGTTGCCTTTTTGTGGCAAGGTTCGGGTCGTGGAGGAGGCGGTTGGACGTGGCCTCGTCATGGTAGTGAGGGCGGTAGACATGCGCTCGCCGTTGCTGTGCGTCGGGGCAACCGCCGAGTGGCAGTGCTCGTAGTTGCCAGGAAAAAGCAACCGTCAAAGCGTCCGCTTAAGCACGTACAAATGTTTTTGCATAAGCCATTTAAGCACATACTGCACTGGCACGCTTAGATAGTGTGCACTCCGTTCATCTACTAAGCACATACTATGATGAACTGCTTGCACCTTTCCCGATGCATGCCGCTACTACCACACGACCAATGCTGTAGAGACTTCACACATGTGGACCCACAACCGATACTCTCTAAGTAGTATTCGCACCCATGCCTCTACTACCAGACTTCCCGACGCATGACTCTCACGTGCCCATGGTGACACACGCTCGTAACTCTAAAGACTTCACAACCGTGACTCTCTGAGTGAGTCTTCGGATGCATGCCCCTGCCACCACACATTTGTGCATCCACAGAGTTGATACCAGTGCCTCTATAATTCCAACATCGGTGCCTGTAGAGCCTGGTGTTACGTGCCTCACACGTCTATTAAGATGCTATAGCGAACAAAAAAACCATAGCCAAGCGGCACGAATCTTGATGCTAAAATCAGACCGTCGAACATTACAGACGGTTCCACCATTTCCATCTCTCCCACCTCCACTACTCTCTTGCTTCCTCTCTTCCACAGTAAATCTCGAAACATTCCGCACTCACAAAAGGTCTCCTCCTCCGTTTTGCACACGGGCCCAAATTCGAAGTAGAGTTCCACTCACAAAACAACTGCCACCGCGTTTCGCCAACCACCCTCCACTTCGAGATATACACTGTCAAACGGTGCGCCCGACAACACAAAGTACCCACCCGGCGGCGACGAAGCGAGGACTTCAACACTGGCGGCGGAGATCACAACAAAAAAGACGAACGGACAGAATAGACCAATGGAGGCGAGAAGCCGAACACAAGCAATCGAAGGTAAATACCAATCTATCCCATTGCATTCCTCGAGGTAGATCGTAGTGATTTCTCCATTTCCAGGGACAGCAACCGTAGCCACCACAACAGCCGAGTTTTGCACTATCCAAAATCAACTTGTCTAAAAAATTGAAGTACCGTACACACGAGATTTAATAGAAACGCTACTGATCCCTGCTACGGAATTTTCGCCACACGATATGTGCTTAAACGTACTATACCTGCCATATCACTAACTGGAATACCTCAAACGATTCAAACACCGCGAGCTTACTGAGAGCTCAAACCTAGTAATTACACCAGATTTTCTCTGTCCGTTGTCCCTTGATTGTAACTGTTTTCAAGTTAAGTGCCTCATGTCCGTCACTGCAGTGTTTTTACTTCAGTGCCTCCTGTAACTGCATCCGTGCCTCCTGTGCCTTCAATGTCGTGCCTCTTGTGCCTACATCCACGTCCCTCACGTGACACTTGCCGTGACTCTTACGGGGCCCGTCGTGCCACACCCACGTCACTTCACAACTGTGGTTCTCTAACCGAGTAGTCGGACCCATGCCTCTACCGCCACACTTTTGTGCATCCAGAGCATGCACGTACGTGCCTATGCTGCCTTCACTTATGTGCCTTCCGTACCTACACCCACGTGCCTAACGTGACATGTGTGGCTCCTGAGACTTCACAACCGTTCCTCTATAAACCGAGCATTCTGACACATGCCTCTGCCACCGCACTCTTGTGCATCCACAGGGTTGATACCCCGTGCCTCGGGAAGCCGTAAGTCCGTGTCTGCGTTGCCTGGAATGCCGTGACTCCTGTGCCTACATCCACGTGCCTCCTGTGCCTACATCCACGTGCCTCCTGTGCCTACATCCACATGACTTCACAACCGTGGTTCTCTAACCGAGTAGTCGGACTCATGCCTCCGCCGCCACACTTTTGTGCATCCAGAGCGTGACGTATGTGCCTGTGCTGCCTTCACTTATGTGCCTTCTGTACCTGCACCCACATGCCTAACATGACATGCGTGGCTCCTGAGACTTCACATTTGTTCCTCTGTAAACCGAGCATTCTGACACATGCCTCTGCCAGCGCACTCTTGTGCATCCACAGGGTTGATACCCCGTGCCTCGGGAAGCCGTAAGTCCGTGCCTACATTGCCTGGAATGCCGTGACTCCTGTGCCTACATCCACGTGCCTCCTGTGCCTACATCCACGTGACTTCACAACCATGGTTCTCTAACCGAGTTGTCGGACCCATGCCTCTGCCGCCACACTTTTGTGCATCCAGAGCGTGCACGTACGTGTCTGTGCTGCCTTCACTTATGTGCCTTCCGTACCTGCACCCACGTGCCTAACGTGACATGCGTGGCTCCTGAGACTTCACAACCGTTCCTCTGTAAACCGAGCATTCTGACGCATGCCTCTGCCACCGCACTCTTGTGCATCCACAGGGTTGATACCCCGTGCCTCGGGAAGCCGTAAGTCCGTGCCTACATTGCCTGGAATGCCGTGACTCCTGTGCCTACATCCACGTGCCTCATGTGCCTACATCCACGTGACTTCACAACCGTGGTTCTCTAACCGAGTAGTCGGACCCATGCCTCTGCCGCCACACTTTTGTGCATCCAGAGCGTGCACGTACGTGCCTGTGCTGCCTTCACTTATGTGCCTTCCATACCTGTGCCCATGTGCCTAACGTGACATGCGTGGCTCCTGAGACTTCACAACTGTTCATCTGTAAACCGAGCATTCTGACACATGCCTCTGCCACCGCACTCTTGTGCATCCACAGGGTTGATACCCCGTACCTCGGGAAGCCGTAAGTCCGTGCATGTGTTGCCTGGAATACCGTGACTCCTGTGCCTACATCCACGTGCCTCACGTGACACTTGCCGCGACTCTTACGTGCCCCATAGTGCCACACCCACGTGACTTCACAGCCATGGTTCTCTAACCGAGTAGTCGCACCCATGCCTCTGCCGACACACTTTTGTGCATCCAGAGCATGCACACCAGTGACTTGAGAAAACACACGTACGTGCCTATGGTGGATTCACTTTTCTGCCTTCCGTGCCTGCACCCACGTGCCTAACGTAACATGCGTCGTGACTCTTACATGGTCCCACTGCCACACCTGCGTCGCTCCTGAGACTTCACAACCGTGCCTCTTTAACCGAGCATTCTAACACATGCCTCTGCCACCGCACTCTTGTACATCCACAGGGTTGACACCCGTGCCTCGAGAAGCAGCAAGTCCGTGCCCGTGTTCGCTTCATTTCCGTGCCTCTGATGCTTACATCCACGTGCCTCACGAGACACTTGCCTGTCCCGTGGTTCTCTAACTGCCTGTAGAACCTGCACTTCTGTGCCTCCTGTGCCTGTAGAATCTGTACTTCCGTGCCTCGTGTGCCTGCATCCACATGCCTGTAGAGAGGCCCCACTTCAGCACTACCAGTCTCAACACTAAAAAATAATAATATTGTAGCACACAAAAAAACCCGAGCCAAATAGAACGAATCTTGATGCTCAAACGGATGGTTGAAGATTAGAGACGGTTCGATGGTTTCCATCTCTCCCTCCCTCTTCTACTATCTTGCTTCCCCTTTCGCAAACTAAATCTCGAAACCTTCATCACTCCCGCACACTCTCCTCCTTCCTTCTGCACACAAACACAAATTCGAAATCGAGCCGGGAAGAGGAGAAAGACGAGCGGAAAAGAATTGGCAGTACCAACAGTTGACGAAGAACAGGAGGCAATAACAAATAAGGACAAATGTGAAATCAAGGCAGGAGCAGCATTCGCTCATGTCAAGAAAGCATGGAAATTACTTAAAGAACGTCACAGGCAAGATATTAGGACGGCAGGATTTGGCAGCATAGAGAACTACAAAATAACGGGCTCCATCTGCAGACCGCTTGCAGCACACATCTACGACAACCTGGACACAGAAAGCATGACAAGAACCTTCAGTGATGGTACCGAAGACAAAAAAATCAAGATTACCAAGGAAGCTATCCACAAGGTCTTTGGATACCCAAACGGCACGCAAATGTTAGCACCAGGACCAACGAGTTCCCCAAGTTCAATGAAAGAACTGATGTCAGACCTTGGCTTCAAAAGTACAAAGTTCACGCTAAAACAACTGTTCAAGGAGCTAGAAAAATTGGTGGAAATAGATGACAAAGAGTCAAACAGGAAATCAGTTAAAATATTTTTCCTTATTTTTTCCACAACGTTGTCTGCGGGTCAACCGCCGCCATCTTCAGCCAACAAGCTATAATGGTCAAAAACATGAATTATGAACATATGGCACAGATGGATTTCTGCGAGCTAATCGTCGAAAGGATTAAGGAAGGAGCCAAGAAATGGCTGGAGCACAGGACATTGGATCAAGAAAGCAAGAACAAAAAGCACCTCAATGGTTTGGTACAGGGACCAGTAATCATGTACCTCGACTCCCTGCTGCCGCCAACCGACACCAAAGAAATGCGGAAGATTGCAAAGACAATGGACAAGACCTCACTACCACGAGCAAACCATCTGAAAGAGAGTCACCTAGCAAAAATAGCTACAGCAGACATGAAAACGGATGGAAAAGCACGACCGGATGACTATGAATTTGGCAAGATACAGGTATAGCTTTGTTGTACATAAATCAATCCTTCCTTTTTAAAAAACTATTTCCATTATAATCAACTCCATTCTACCGAAACGATGCAGACATGGAAAGGAACAGCAGAGAGGCTCTTCTATGCCAGCATAGCATCAACTTCATCTTCAATTCAGCAGATACCAGGAGAACATCGTAGACAATAGCAACACCACCACACGACCAAACTGCTACCGCCTCCACCGAAGCGCCGGCGTGAACCACGTGTCGGCACCAGTGGAAGCAGGGAACCAAACACAAGGATCAGCACATGACCAGAAGAAAGATTCCAAAGGATAAAGAAATTTGGAAAAAGTGCTCGATGAAGCAGAACGGTTACCCGGAGTAAGCACCAGGGCTGAACACCAATGAAGTGAAAAAGAGGAGAGATTGAATCAAAAAACAAGAACTCAGTCGTGCAACAAACAATGTCCCTGATTGAAGCTGTCGAACAACTCAGAGAATTTCAGGACATAGTTTGCACAAGATACCTAACAGACGAGGTGACCCTGCAAACACTAGAGCAAGCAGATCCAGCAGCCACAAGTACACCAGCTAATGGTAACTGCATGAATGAAATCGTAGCCACAACAGAACTAGGAGAAAGGAAAAAAAGAAAGAAAGAAAGAAGAAGACGAAGAGAGGAACATGAGAACAAAATCAAGGGACATGGGAATTGACAAGAAGAAGATAAAGCGGCAAAAACAGGTAAATAAATAGTAATGCATGGTGCCACCCGCCCCCTAAAGCAAACCCCTGTTTTCATACCTCGACTGAAAAGAACTGTCTCAATGCTTTCAGGAACGTACTAGTAACACGCCAGGCCAAGATGAACTCCAACAGCAGGATCATGTCAACAACCCCAAAAACAAGAATGGACGCAAGAAACAAAGCAACCTCACAACAGAAAATGCTACAACAACTACTACCCAGCACAAGCACAAGATACGATCGACGTCAGAACCAGTGAAGAGGTCAGTATGAACATCCATTTTTCCTTTCAAAACTGGATAGAGTTATAAGTTAACTGACAAACCTCCAACAAAATATAGGCTCGGTTGGACAACAATCAAGTCAGCAGTCCCGCCAACCAAATGCAAGAAGCTGAACCACAATCAACTGTTAACATAACAAACGACAAAGAAGAAGAAAACAACGAAGAGGAGGTAAATTTCCACAACCCACTACACCCCACACCGGAAACTCATAATGGCAGGAAAGAAAATGAACCGCAAACTCATATTGTTTGATCTCCAGGTATCACAAGCACTGCAAGACCAAGAGACGACCCATGTTGAAATTGAACCCCATGGTGAACCTCAAACAGACGAAGGCGTCACAGAACGGGAAGTTTGTGTACAAGAGGTTTCCAGTGCCACAACATTGCAGATCACCATCACGAATACAAAGGAGAAAGCCCAAGACATCCCACCCGATGAGAAAATAGAGACTGTTATACCTGACAAAGAAACAGTCGATGCAGGCACGAATAACCCAGTCATCAACACGGAGGTAAAAATTCAACAACAGCCCCTTTTCAAAACATTTATAATGTCTGAACTACCTAATACACCCCGCCACCGCAATACAAGGATTATAAGGGATGTCTCACCCTTTTCTTTGAACAAATGCAGGAAACAAACGAGTACGTTGATCTCGAAGATCAAGAAGTGGCACAACCAAAGGAAACTCAAAAACACACAGAACTTTAAACAACAACATCTGAAGAGGTGAGGTTATAAAGCTCAGACACAAATGAAGTTCAATCTATAATTTCAATTTTTATTAAACATGAAGAGGAAGCAAGCGAAAGCACTGGCATAGACATTGAACAAGAAAAACAAGAGGACAACACGAGACAAGGAAAAGCCGTAGTTCCAGCAGTAGACAATCCTCCCACTCCAGAGAAAGAGGTCTTATAAAAAAATTGCAACTGAACAGTCAGAGATGCACCCATTTCTTAAATATTTTTTGTGTTGGAGCAGGCACAAGAAGCTCAAGAGAGCACCAACAATCAAGATCATCAAACACAACCAGAGGAGCCCAATGAACAACCCGAACATGTTCTTTAAACGGTAGACAGCAATGTCACTGAAGACCAAGCCACAAAAAAATCACTCAGCAAACAACAAGTACCAGAGACGGCAGCAGCGTCAACGATTGAAAAGGTAAAGTTACGAAACCTGCAACTATGAAATTATAAAATTGTTGTGTGCACACTCAAATAAACTCCAACCTACCACATCTGTATTCACTCAAATGCACTCTCACTTTGCCACCTCTATGTTTGAACAGCTGCAAGAAAAAAACAAGGTCAGTGACGATGAACAGCAAAATAAAGAGCAAGAGAAGGACCCAAAACCACCACTCAATAAAGAACACGTAGAACAATCAGTAGTAACAACAACAAATACAGAGGTGAAAACACATAATACCTCTTCACGATCTTATAGTTCAAAAATACGCATTTGACATTTCACTACTTTCATGCATCGCAGACAGAGGAGACCAATGAGAAAAAGGAGGGCACTGAAGAAGAGCAACATGTTCTTCAAACGGCAGGCATCAACGTCACAGAAGACCAAGCCCCAAAATATTCACTCACCGAAAAACACGCAGCAGAGACGGCAGCATCGACAACGACTGAAAAGGTAAAGTTACATAAGCTGATCCTATGAAACTATAAAATAGCTCTGTGGAACCTCAAATGCACTGCCACTGAGCCACCTGTGTGTTTCAAAAGCTACAAGACAAAAACGACGGCAGCGGTGATGAATTCCAAAAGAAAGAACAAGAAGATGCCCAAAAACCTCCACTCAACAAAGAACAGGCAGAACAGTCAGTAGCAGCAACGAGAACAGTAGCAGAGACAACAGAAGTAGCAACGGCTGAGGAGGTAAAGTTACGTAAGCTGATTCTATGAAAATATAAAGTAGTTCCATGAAAACTCAAATGCACTCCAACTTAGCCACCTTTATGATTGAACAGCTGCAAGACAAAAACCATGACAGTGACGATGAACACCAAAAGAAAGAACAAGAGGATCCCCAAGAAACAACACTCAACGAAGAACGGGTGGTACAGTCAGCAGCACCAACGACAGCTCAGCAGGTGAAGTTGCACAAAATGTTTCCACAAAATTACAACTTAATCACAATCAAAATAGGTCAAAGCATGCACCGAACGCTTCGCTATTTTCCCATAACAGCTGCTATAATTAAAATAAGTAGCAAGTTAAATTATTTCAATGCTTTTTCAATGATAACGCAGAAACACGAAAAAGGCACCCACGGAGATACAACCAATGAAGCAAACACACAGATTGTTCCAAAGAAAGAACCAGAAACTATCGAAGAAAACCCTACACCGTCGTACATGCCGATTCCCCTGGCAGAGAGGTCAGTGCCAACCAGGTCGAGACTGAAAAACAAGACGGAAAAGACCACCAGCAAGACATGACGATTGACAAGGAAAAACATGATGCTAAGAAAAGCACAGACGACTCAAATGAGGATGGAGCAGAAACTGGACAAAAGGGTACAACGCAAAAAGGAGAACATAACATGCCGCAAGAAGCAGAAGGAGAACAAGAAAGGAACAACACTGGACAGGACATATCTTCTAGCATCGAAGCAGGCAAGACAATAGAAACTTAATTGCTATCTTGTGGCTTGGAATTATTTAAATTAAATTCAAAACCATCGCAGGCACAATGGAGAAAGGGGCAAAGATAGTGATTCCGTCAACAAAGCCATCGAAGACCTGTACAGCGTTGTATGCAAGCCATGGACAAAGAAAGAAAGGTAAGTTCATGCAACTAACACAAAACACATTCTTACACGCGATCATTTTAACTGTATCATGTGTGAACTAAAACATTTTTGTAAATATACTTTGCAGGGATGAGCTTTTCATTACAACGGACAAGTTTGACGTCAATCTAGGCCATGTCGCCGAAAGCTTCAAGGTCGGTAAACCAGTAAGCACCGAAGCAATCGAGCCCATGCTAACGATCTTGAGAAAACAACTCAATGGCACAGGGAGAAAGATTCTGTCATTAAGCAACACTGTAAGTAAAGATCACGGCAAAAGATGCATGTTTAAAACGATAAATATGACTTTATAAATAGATAAACTTCCCCTATAACTGAACTAACAAATTCCCTTTGTGTATCTGTGACAAAACAAGCAGCACTCGATAAAGGAAGCCGACGACGAAGATCCAATGTGCTACAAAAATAATGATCAAGAACACATTAGAAAAAAAATTACTACCTGCCAGGCTTAGAGCATTTTTCAACATGCAAGAAGAAGAAAAACTGCAAGATTATAACATGGTAAGCAGATCAGTTGTTTCAAAAACAAAATACAATTGCGTATATGTCATGCAAAGTTTTCTTTTATTTTATGTTTCTAAATATAAGAAGATTTCCAAATGTTTTCTTTTTAGTTTGTGTTTTGCAGTTCCTTCTACCATGTTCGTTGCGCGGGTTTGAGCAAGATGAAACTATAAGTCATTACTTCACCATTACAGTTAACATGCAAAAATAGCGCTTTGAACTCCTTGACTCTTCAACTCCATATCCAGGCACAATAGAATTCTTCAACAATGTAAACAGCAAATTAATGAAAATCTGGAAGCACGTAAGCACAGAGCTACAACTTTCACAAAAAAGCATCGACCATTTCAAAAAGGTTAAACTGCAGGTGCCACTTCAAGGAGAAGACACGTAAGCACTTCCAACATTTCTCTTCTTTCTTTTTTTCAATGCAAGATTCACTACTACCATTACTGAAATAATTTTGTTCATTCGTCTTTTCAATGCAACAATTACCACTACCATTGCTCCAACATTTCTCTTCTTTCCGTTTCTTGAATGCAACAATTTTACTAGTACCATTCCTCTACATGCAGAATGGACTGCGCATTCTATATGTACATGAACCTGAAGCACTACTCCAATGATGGAACAACAGCAACCTTAGAGCCAGAACAAGTACCAGAGTTGAGGAAAAGATTCTATATCAACTAATCAGTCAACACAGAGGGAATACCAAACTGTCATTAATCAAGTGTACAACAGGTTAGACTTTTCAGAAACAAAACCTTATAATTTTGTCACACTACAACAAGTAATAAGTTTTTTTAATTATTATTTTTTGATTCTAACAGATATGCTGAAGTATGAAGTCGATATGGGAGACAAAGTAATGCAACAGGCAGTATGTTGCGTACTAGAAGAGTTTCCGCCAAATCCCGAGCCAAAGGAACATATTATGCATGCGACAACCACACAAGAGCATGAAATTATTGATATATCCAGTAAACGGAAAGAGCTTATGCATGTCAGCAGCCACGTCGTCACCCAAGAATCCTGCACAGACCACGAAGAAAAGGATCCACCAATAGAACCAGATCAACCACCAGTAGACGACAAGATACCACATCATCCTGAAGAGGAAACGGACACCACAAACGAGCAAAATATCAACAACAATATCCCGAGCACAGAGCAACTTGAACAAACAGGCACTGCTTTAAAAGAGGATGACAGAAGCAATGACGTACCAAATACACAAGAACAGGTTTCCGAGCAGAATAGACAACATGTTCTTCTTCAAGAAGAATCAGGCTCGACAAGCAATCAGCAAGGCACCTCCAGCACCATCTCTTTAGACTTCCTAAAACCCAAAACAACGAAAAAGCATGAAGAAGTTGTTGAATTTCTTTTAAGCCTTAACCCGCTCCAACTAAAGGAATACCATGAGTTTGTACAGATGGGCTATAAATTCGATGTAATCAAAACATGGCTGAATGACCATGAAAGCTATGAATTCAATAAAGATGCCACGCCGTATCTGACAATCTTGCAGCAAGAATCAGGAGAACATTCAATGCCTCAATCATCTGAGAACAGCTCAGACAAGAAAATCTCGGTCAAGAAGAGGCCGGTAAAGCCTTCAAGCAGACTCCAAGGAAAAATCATGATTCCTACTTTTATCCCAGGAGATTTCAAATTTATGAACAAAGCTAGAGCACTTCATGAATACCTATTCAGCGAAGAAGGACAGGAAGAATGCGGAAAGTAAGTACTTTCTCCTGTCACAACAAAAAAACAAAGAAATGTTGCTCCTTTTTAAACCCACCTAACTAATGTGTAAACTTTTTCTGCTTGCAGACTAAACATATATATTAGCTCGAAGCGACCCGATTGGATTACAGGAAAGCAAATAATGGAACAGCTATAAAAAGGAGATAAAGGACATATGGAGGGCTCCATCGCAAATGCATTGTTCGAAGAATGGACAGGGCAGCAACAATACAACACAACCGATAAAGCCATACTTCCCGTAGAATTTGCAAACGTATGAAGTCCAATTTGACAAAAACACTTGCATCATTTCAGTGATTACAAAGATTGAAATAAAAATTAGAAAAAAAAATTGTCGCAGATTGTGCTCGGTGTTAATACTGGAGAAGGAGGACTAGCAAAATTCAATGAGGACGAAGCATTGAAACAGTTTGTACCCCTTGTAACAGGGAAGGAACTGTTAAAGAAAAAGCTGGTATGTTAATAGAAATATACAAACATAATTCATTCTTCCTATAGATTGCACATTTACATGTCATTTAATTCTCCCGACAAGAATGAACTTTAACTCACTCTATCTCCAAACACCGCAGATTATGATACCTCACAACACAGCTAAACACTTCACATTGTACATGCTCAAAAAGTACACGAGCTCCATCGACATACTTGACCACTGAATTACAAACACGGAGGAGGAAAAAATACATGGAAAAAACACCATAAGGATCACCCAGAACTGGTACGTCAATTCAACCTTGGTTTTCCAATTCTTGCATTCCCTTTATTAATGGCAAAATCCAATAATGAAACCAAACCGTAATCACAGATTAAAAGGATGCACGCACTCATGAAGAAGCATTACGGCGAAGCGGAACTACGAGCCAATAGTGAACCAAACTGGTCGAGGATAGCAGAAACACCTACAGAGTTTGTGTGCCAAAACAGCACTGTACCCAATGTGGACACTTCATGGTTCAATTTGCAAAATACTGGAATGGCATTGATCTCATAAAAGATGATGAGGATTTCCATGTAAGTGAATAGTACGAGAGCAACAATTTTATTTTTAGAAGCAGCACTACTTGAATACTTCAATTATATCATCAAAGAAAAATAAAAGAATATCCGATGACCTTCATACAGCATAGCAAGGTAGATGCCGAGTGGAAACCAGAGTTCCTTTTTACAGCCATATTTGGTGAAACAAACCAAGTAAAGTGCGAGCAACTACCTGGAAGAATCAAAGAATTCAAGCCAGAAACTTCAAAGTTCTTTTCCACCAATAAAGGTAAGAAAATTGTTTTTGGTTTCTTTTTTTGTAACGACCTACCCATCCCATGGTTGACCAATGTCTTTGGTATCACAAGAGCTTACATATTACATATCTTCTTCCACTGACAGAAACAGATGAAACAAAAATGAAAAAAGGACGAAGCACCAATCCATACCGAAGACATTCTCATTACTTCCAACACACAAAGGAGGCGTCCGACCTCTTCCAACAAGTCATGAGCGACAGCTGGCAGGAGGAATTCAAAAAGTGAGTTGTTCTATCAAATTAATTTATATTAAAGTGTCAGGAAACCAACAAGTATTTTGTACGCAGATATTCATTCCAATGGAGAAGAATGACCGCTAAGTACTATATATGCTGGACAAATATAAACACAAAGTTCACATTATTTATCCTCGAGAAGTGACTCCAGAGGAATTTGAGAAAGAAAAGATAGACCTGGATGAATTGGATCCACTTGAAGCAGAACGAGTTCTTCAGGAACATGAAGACGCTGAAAAAGAAAGAGAAACACATTTTCAGGAATATCATGTTCATAAGTCGGCAATCGTAAGCATTTGTACATAACATTTTTTCAGTTTTACAAGTTGCAGTATTAAAACAATTACCAAATGCAATTCCCAGGTACCTAGGATTAAAGAAGTCTTCAACACCATACTTGGACAAACAATGACTCCCAAGAGTACAAGATGGCAGATTCATACCGTGCAAGATGTTCCAGTGGTAGAAAAGGGCGAATCACCATTTGCTCTTTTAAAGCTTGCATTCCTCTACAATGGTGAAAAGTTCATCGAAGACCTGGAAGATTTGACAGTAAGTCTATATATATTTACTTATATACAACTTTTATGCACCAACTCTAATAATATACTTCTCTTCTCGGCAAAATTTTACAAGATGAGGTCGAAGACTGGAGGGCAGAGGCAATGTACATTCTTTTACGTAGCGAGATGAATCAAGTCAAAGCTAGTGAAATGGGTGACGAGATTAGCAAGATCTTCAGCAAGAATGAAGAATAAAACCTTTGATTTAGCCCGCGAGGCTAATTCTATCAAGACGTGACAAAATAGTTTCTCAATAACTCACATTTGTATGTAATGTAGTTAGAAATTGCGTGTTCATATTAAAAAGAGAACATCACCAGAGAGTGCCAGTGACTCCCAAAACGAACTGCTACACGTGACTCTGGAGATCACCCTCCCGTGCCTCCAGAGGCGACATGGCCCAGTGCCACCAAAGCCTCGGTCACCCTACCCCGGACAATATCCACACACACACATACCAAGAGCGCCTCAACCGTGGCTAGCTGCTACGCACACGTGACTGCAGATGATTCACACCCGTGCCTCCGGAAGCGACAAGGCCCCATGCCTTCGGACAATACACACATGTGCATGCACGAACATACCTCTAGAGCCTCAACCATGGCTACCTCCTATGCACACGTGTCTGCACAATACTTCAAACCAGTGCCTCTGGAGGCAACATACAAATGCCTTTGTAGGATCCACGCATGTGCATGCACGCACATACCTCTAGAGCCTCAACCATGGGTAGCTCTTACGCAGACATGACTGCACATGCTTCAAACCCATGCCTTTTCCAAGCAAAGGAGCTTGCCTTTTGCACGACCTGCTGTATAAAAATTAAACGAGCCGATGGCGAGCAGGAGGTTCCCTCGCGCCGGAGGCGCCGTGTCACAGCACAACGGACAATGCGCCGCATGAACCAGCACACCGCATGAACCAACACGCTGCACGACCAACACACACTTCGACATATGCCCCCCCTTCAAGATGTTTATGAAAATTAAACGAGCTGAAGGCGAGCAGGAGGTTCCCTCGCGCCGGAGGCGCCCTGTCACACAACGACGGACAACGCGCCGCACGAACCAGCACGCTGCACGACCAACACACACTTCGACATATGCCCCCCCTCCTTCAAGATGTTTATGAAAATTAAACGAGCCAAAGGCGAGCAAGAGGTTCCCTCACGCCGGAGGCGCCGTGTCACACAACGACGGACAATGCGCCGCACGAACCAGCACGCTGCACGACCGAAACACACTTCGACATATGCCCTGATACGTCTTCGTCGTATCTACTTTTCCAAACACTTTTGCCCTTGTTTTGGACTCTAACTTGCATGATTTGAATGGAACTAAGCCGGACTGATGTTGTTTTCAGCAGACTTTCCATGGTGTTATTTATGTGCAGAAACAAAAGTCCTCGGAATGACCTGAAACTCCACGGAACGTCTTTTTGGAAAATAAGAAAAATACTGGAAGAAAAATCCATGTCAGGGGGCCCACACCCTGTCCACGAGGGTGGGGGCGCGCCTGCCCCCCTAGGGCGCGCCCCTACCTCGTGGGCCCCCTGACGCTCCACCGACCTCAACTCCAACTCCATATATTCACTTTCGGGAGAAAAAAATCAGAGAGAAGGATTCATCGCGTTTTACGATACGGAGCCGCCGCCAAGCCCTAAAACCTCTCGGGAGGGCTGATCTGGAGTCCGTTCGAGGCTCCGGAGAGGGGGATTCGTCGCCGTCGTCATCATCAACCATCCTCCATCACCAATTTCATGATGCTCACCGCCGTGCGTGAGTAATTCCATCGTAGGCTTGCTGGACGGTGATGGGTTGGATGAGATCTATCATGTAAATGAGTTAGTTTTGTTAGGGTTTGATCCCTAGTATCCACTATGTTCTAAGATTGATGTTGCTATGACTTTGCTATGCTTAATGCTTGTCACTAGGGCCCGAGTGCCATGATTTCAGATCTGAACCTATTATGTTTTCATGAATATATGTGAGTTCTTGATCCTATCTTGCAAGTCTATAGTAGACTACTATGTGTTATGATCCGGCAACCCCGAAGTGACAGTAATCGGGACCACTCCCAGTGATGACCATAGTTTGAGGAGTTCATGTATTCACTATGTGCTAATGCTTTGTTCCGGTAATCTATTAAAAGGAGGCCTTAACATCCCTTAGTTTCCATTAGGACCCCGCTGCCACGGGAGGGTAGGACAAAAGATGTCATGCAAGTTCTTTTCCATAAGCACGTATGACTATATTCGGAATACATGCCTACATTACATTGATGAATTGGAGCTAGTTCTGTGTCACCCTATGTTATGACTGTTACATGATGAACTGCATCCGGCATAATTCTCCATCACCGATCCAATGCCTACGAGCTTTTCATATATTGTTCTTCGCTTATTTACTTTTCCGTTGCTACTGTTACAATCACTACAAAACACCAAAAATATTACTTTTGCTATCATTACTTTTGTTACCGTTGCCACTACTATCATACTACTTTGCTACTAAACACTTTGCTGCAGATACTAAGTTATCCAGGTGTGGTTGAATTGACAACTCAACTGCTAATACTTGAGAATATTCTTTGGCTCCCCTTGTGTCGAATCAATAAATTTGGGTTGAATACTCTACCCTCGAAAACTGTTGCGATCCCCTATACTTTTGGGTTATCAAGACTATTTTCTGGCGCCGTTGCCGGGGAGTATAGCTCTATTCTTTGAGTCACTTGGGATTTATATCTGCTGGTCACTATGAAGAACTTGAAAGACGAGAAAACAAAAATCTATCCCTCAACTACGAGGGGAGGTAAGGAACTGCCATCTAGCTCTGCACTTGATTCACCTTCTGTTTTGAGTAAGCTTGCGACACCTAGACCTGCTTCTGCTATTCGTTCTGATATGTCGCATGTTATTGATGATGCCACTTTTTCTATGCATGATACTTATGATGAAACTACTTCTATGCTTGATACTACTGTGCCACTTGGTGAATTTCTTGATGAACAAATTGCTAGGGTTAGAGAGAAAGAAATTATTGAAACTGATAACATTGATGAAAGTGATGATGAAGAATCGCCTGTTGTTCCTGAGGGTTATGTTTTTGAAAAAGAAGCTGCTTTAGCTATTTTAGCTTGCAAAGATAGATACGAGCTCAAAAGGTTATTAGCTAAATGGAAGCAGCAATCTCTTAATGCTAGAATGAAACCTGACCCTGCTTTTGCTACTTCACCTATCTGTGTTACTAATAAGGATTATGAATTCTCTGTTGATCCTGATATAATTACTTTGGTTGAATCTGATCCTTTTCATGGCTATGAATCTGAAACTGTTGTGGCACATCTTACTAAATTAAATGATATAGCCACCCTGTTCACTAATGATGAGAAATCTCGCTACCTTTATATCCTTAAGATATTTCCGTTCTCATTAAAGGGTGATGCTAAGATATGGTTTAATTCTCTTGATCCTGGTTGTGTGCGTAGTCCCCAGAATATGATTTATTACTTCTCTGCTAAATATTTCCCCGCTCATAAGAAACAAGCTGCTTTAAGGGAAATATACAATTTCGTGCAAATTGAAGAAGAGAGTCTCCCACAAGCTTGGGGGAGGCTTCTCAAGTTACTTAATGCTTTGCCTGATCATCCTCTTAAGAAAAATGAAATACTTGATATCTTTTATAATGGACTAACTGATGCTTCCAGAGATTACCTGGATAGTTGTGCTGGTTCTGTTTTCAGGGAAAGAACACCGGATGAAGCTGAAATTCTATTGAATAATATGTTGACAAATGAAAATAGTTGGACACTTCCTGAGCCACTTCCTGAACCAGCTCCTGAGCCAATTCCTGAGACTATTCCTAAACCAACTCCGAAGAAGAGAGGTGTTCTATTTCTCAGTCCTGAAGATATGCAAGAGGCAAAGAAATCTATGAAAGAAAAAGGTATTAAAGCTGAAGATGTTAAGAATTTACCTCCTATTGAAGAAATACATGGTCTTAATCTACCGCCTGTTGAAGAAACATATGATCTTAATCCATCACCTATTGAAGATACACATGGTCTTGATAACCCGACACAGGTAGTAAAGGTAAATTCTCTCTATAGATTTGATGAAGGTGATATTCCTTACTATAAGTCTGCTAGACAATGCTTAGAAGAGTTTGATAATTTTATTGTCAAACAAGAAAACTTCAATGCTTATTTTGGTAGAAAATTGAAATACAATTCCGATACGCTTGAACACTTGGGTGATTATATGTCTAGAGTTAAAGGTGAACTTAAACTCATTAGTAAACATGCTTCTATGGTTACCACTCAAGTAGAACAAGTACTTAAAGCTCAAAATGATTTGCTCAATGAAATGAATAGTAAGAATAATGATTATGATGTTAGAGTGGCTACTAGAACTGGTAAGATGACTCAGGAACCTTTGTATCCTGAAGGCCACCCTAAGAGAATTGAGCAAGATTCTCAGAGAAATAATATTGATGCACCTAGTCCTTCTAAAAAGAAGAAAAAGAAAAATGATAGGACTTTGCATGCTTCTAGTGAACCTATTGCTGAACCACCTGAGAATCCAAATGATATCTCTATTTCTGATGCTGAAACACAATCTGGTAATGAACATGAATCTAGTGAAAATATTAATGAAGATGTTCATGATGATGCTCAACCTAGTAATGATAATGATGTAGAGATTGAACCTGGTGTTGATCTTGATCACCCACAATCAAAGAATCAACGTTATGATAAGAGAGACTTTGTTGCTAGGAAGCATGGCAAGGAAAGAGAACCATGGGTTCAGAAACCCATGCCTTTTCCTCCCAAACCATCCAAGAAAAAGGATGATGAGGATTTTGAGCACTTTCCTGAAATGATTAGACCTATCTTTTTGCGTATGCGATTAACTGATATGCTCAAAATGAATCCTTATGCTAAGTATATGAAAGATATTGTTACTAATAAAAGAAAGATACCGAAAGCTGAAATTTCCACCATGCTTGCTAATTACACTTTTACGGGTGGAATACCTAAGAAACTAGGAGATCCAGGAGTACCCACTATACCATTCTCCATTAAAAGAAACTATGTTAAAACTGCTTTATGTGATCCTGGAGCCGGTGTTAGTGTTATGCCTCTCTCTTTATATCGTAGACTTGATTTGAATAAGCTGACACCTACTGAAATATCTTTGCAAATGGCTGATAAATCAACTGCTATACCTATCGGTATTTGTGAGGATGTGCCTGTTGTGGTTGCAAACGTTACTATTTTAACGGACTTTGTTATTCTTGATATTCCCGAGGACGATAGTATGTCTATTATTCTTGGAAGACCCTTTTTGAATACTGCAGGGGTTGTTATTGATTGCAACAAAGGCAATGTCACTTTTCATGTTAATGGTAATGAGCATACGGTACACTTTCCGAGGAAACAACCTCAAGTCCACAGTATCTATTCTATCGGAAAAATTCCATCGATTATTTTTGGAGGTTTTGAATTTCCTCTTCCCACTATCAAGAAGAAATATGATATTCTTATTATTGGGGATGTGCATATCCCCGTTGAGGTAACATAGTGTTATTCGAAATTTCTCCGGTTCCATGTTATTCGGAATGAGTTTGTTAACAAGACCTGATCAACCTTGTTAGTGGATTCCTTTTGATGAGCATGAGATGGATGAAACTATAAGGCACAACCTTCTGTACCCTCTTTCTACTTTCTGTTATTTAGTTGAAATAAAGTAAAAATAGTATTTTCCTGTCTGTTTTCTGATTTATCCGTGCAATATAAAAATACCCCAAAAATAAAAGTTCTCCAAATGCCCTGAAAATGGAATATGATTTTTTCTGGAATATTTGAGAATATCTGGCACTGAGAACACAGCAGGAGGGGCAAGCACCTGGCCACGAGGGTGGAGGGTGCGCTCTACCCCCCTGGGCGCGCCCCCTGCCTCGTGGGCCCATGGTGGCTCCCCTCCAGTTATTCCTGCACCCACACACTTCTTCTTCCTTCCAAAAAAATCACCATCTAGCTCAAGCACGAGTTCTAGCTCATTTTGCTGCGATTTTCGATCTCCTTGCTCAAAGCACCTCTCACAAAACTGCTTGGGGGATTGTTCCTTGGTATGTGACTCCTCCATGGGTCCAATTAGTTTTTGTTCTAGTGCTCTATTCATTGCAAATTTGTGCTGCCTAGGTGACCATGTTCTTGAGCTTGCATGTCAAATTTATATGGTTCCAAGTAGTTCTAATGCATGATATAGGCTCTAGGCACTTGTAGGAGTAGTTGCTATCAATTTTATTGAGCCTGTCTCACTTTTGTTTGAAGTCACTAAAAATTTTCAGAAATTTTTCAGAGGAAGAAATATGCTTAGGAAAATGTTCCAAGGTGGTTCTTCAAGGAAGCAAGGACCCAGGCTTGCAATGCGTGATGCTGACGATGAGCCACCAAGGGACGCTCCAGTGCGGCCCTATGAATGGCCTTCAGAAAACTTTATGGATCGAGCGGGAATCAAGGAAAATTTAAAGCATATTTGTGTAACGCTGATCTTGTGAGCTTCGAGGCAGAAAAATGCCGCCAGTACCACTATCTCACTAGTTCCTTTGTGAGGAGGTTTGAATTTTCATCTTGACGTAATTCTCCAACTGTCCTGTTTGATCTTTACGAAAAATCTTATACCATGGACTTAGAGGATTTTACCACTGCTTGCAAACTTCCGCAATGGGGTAGTGCTAGTGAACCCCGCAAATCTGAATTTAGAAATTTTCTTGTTAGTATAACTGTGGGGGAATCTAGAGATATAGCACAAGCTACCATAGGGAGCATTCACTTTCCTGCTATACATTATTTTGCTCTCTTCATAGGTAGGTGCATAAATGGTAAAGATGAAGCATGTCATATGTGTGTTCCTGACCTCAGTATTCTTAGGAGTGCTGTGTTAGGAGACAAATCTTATAATTTGGGAGCCATTGTTGCACGTAGGTTGCATAATAATAGATTTAATGAAGATTTCTTTGGTGGAATTTATGCAACCCGCTTAGCTGATTTTCTTGGTGTGGACATACGTGAGGATGATATTGAGTTTCCTCCTACTTATTTAGACTTTAATGCTATGGTTCACCACCAGTTTGTTGAGAGGAATGAATCACCTCTCCAGTATCGCTTAATCTTTGACAGACGTCGTGTTGTCCGTATTACTCTCTCTGCTCCTGCCTTCTTTGATTATCAGGCAAGAGGAAGACATTTCATTACCAGAGAGGAGGCAGATGAGTACGAGAGGAGGGCGGAGGCAGCCCGCCGCCACGCTGCAGCTCAGGAGGCAATAGCCGCTACATCTCAGTACGACCCCGGCTACAACTATGGATATCCGCCAGGCCATCCGTGGCAATAAACCAACTTAGGCCAAAAGCCTAAGCTTGGGGGAGTACGTATTTCCCACCGACATTACATTTATGTTCACACACACATTGCTAGATGTCGGTGCTCATACTTTTTCACTGTAATATCCATGCTAGTTTATTTTCCTTTTTCTTGCTTTCTTCTTGTGTGTTTGATAAACCTTAAGAAAAACAAAAAAAATTAGTGTAGCTTTTAGTTAGTTTACTTTTCTTGCTGTAGTAGTAATAATTAAAAAGAAAACCCAAAAAGATTTCCCGTTCTTCTTTTGCTTGTTGGGAGCTTTCCCGTGTAAATAGTTTTATTTCTTTTCTTTTCTTTGGGGGTCGATAGGAGAAGACCATAATTAAATTGTTGAAGTGGCTCTTATATGCATTATTGTTGATTTAACCAAGAGCCCATATTGCCTTGTGTTTATCGAATGCTCGCAGATTCCAGCTTAGTCCAATGCACGTGCACTCTTATTATTTTCACATTGTTCGGTCGTGCAAGTGAAAGGCAATTATGACGATATATGATGGACTGACTGAGATGAGAAAAGCTGGTATGAACTCGACCTCTCTTGTTTTTGTAAATATGATGAGTTCATCGTTCCTGATTCAACCTATTATGAATAAAAATGTTTGCAATGACAATTAGAGATCATAGTTGCTCGTGCCATGCTTGATTAGCTATGAATTATAATGGTTTACCTTGCGTGCCAACATGCTATTAAAATGGTTGTGCTGTGGTATAGTGGGGTGGTATCCTCCTTTGAATGATTTAAGTGACTCGACTTGGCATATGTTCACACATGTAGTTGAAACAAATAAACATAGCCTTCACGATATTTATGTTCATGGTGGATTATATCCTACTCATGCTTGTACTCAATGTTCATTAATTTTAATGCATGTTCATGACTGTTGTCGCTCTCTAGTTAGTCGCTTCCCAGTCTTTTGCTAGCCTTCACTTGTACTAAGCGGGAATACTGCTTGTGCATCCAATCCCTTAAACCCCAAAGTTATTCCATATGAGTCCACTATACCTTCCTATATGCGGTATCTACTTGCCGTTCCAAGTACATTTGTATGTGCCAAACTCTAAACCTTCAAATGAAATTTTGTTTGTATGCTCGAATAGCTCATGTATCAACTAGGGTTGTCCGTATCTTCCATGCTAGGCGGGTTATTCTCAGGAAGAGTGGACTCCGCTCCTCACTCACGAGAAAATGGCTGGTCACCGGGATGCCCAGTCTCATGCTTTATGCAAACTAAATCAAAATAATTGCAAACAAAACTCCCCCTGGGACTGTTGCTTGTTGAAGGCACTCGTTGTTTCGAGCAAGCCATGGATTGATGCTTGTTGGTGGAGGGGGAGTATAAACTTTACCATTCTGTTTGGGAACCGCCTATAATTTGTGTAGCATGGAAATATCGCCATCTCTTGGTTGTTATGTTGACAATGAAAGTATACCGCCCAAAATATTATTTATCTCTGCTTTAAAACCGAGCTCTGGCACCTCTACAAATCCCTGCTTCCCTCTGCGAAGGGCCTATCTATTTACTTTTATGTTGAGTCATCACCCTCTTATTAAAAAGCACTAGCTGGAGAGCGCAGCTGTCATTTGCATCCATTACTATTAATTTATATTGGGTATGACTATGATTGGATCTCTTTTACCATGAATTACAATGTCTAGTCAGTCCTTGATCTTTAAAGGTGCTCTGCATTTATGTTTTGCGGTCTCAGAAAGGGCTAGCGAGATACCATCCTATTATATCATATCATGATTGTTTTGAGAAAGTGTTGTCATCCGAGATTTATTATTATGGCTCGCTAGTTGATTATGCTATTGATATGAGTAAACATGAGACCTGAGAGTTATTGTGAATGTGGTTAGTCATAATGTTTGCTGAAAACTTGAATGTTGGCTTTACATATTTACAACAATAAGAGCAAAAAGAGTTTGTAAAAGTTTTTCTTTATCACTTTCAGTTTATCAACTGAATTGCTTAAGGACAAGCAAAGGTTTAAGCTTGGGGGAGTTGATACGTCTCCGTCGTATCTACTTTTCCAAACAGTTTTGCACTTGTTTTGGACTCTAACTTGCATGATTTGAATGGAACTAACCCGGACTGACGCTGTTTTCAGCAGACTTTCCATGGTGTTATTTATGTGCAGAAACAAAAGTTCTCGGAATGACCTGAAACTCCACGGAACGTCTTTTTGGAAAATAAGAAAAATACTGGAAGAAAAATTCCCGTCAGGGGGCCCACACCCTGTCCATGAGGGTGGGGGCGCGCCTGCCCCCCTAGGGCGCGCCCCCTACCTCGTGGGCCCCCTGACGCTCCACCGACCTCAAGTCAACCTCCATATATTCACTTTCGGGGAGAAAAAATCAGAGAGAAGGATTCATCGCATTTTACGATACGGAGCCGCCGCCAAGCCCTAAAACCTCTCGGGAGGGTTGATCTGGAGTCCGTTCGGGGCTCCGGAGAGGGGGATTCGTCGCCGTCGTCATCATCAACCATCCTCCATCACCAATTTCATGATGCTCACCGCCGTGCGTGAGTAATTCCATCATAGGCTTGCTGGACGGTGATGGGTTGGATGAGATCTATCATGTAATCGAGTTAGTTTTGTTAGGGTTTGATCCCTAGTATCCACTATGTTCTGAGATTGATGTTGCTATGACTTTGCTATGCTTAATGCTTGTCACTAGGGCCTGAGTGTCATGATTTCAGATCTAAACCTATTATGTTTTCATGAATATATGTGAGTTCTTGATCCTATCTTGCAAGTCTATAGTCACCTACTATGTGTTATGATCCGGCAACCCCGAAGTGACAATAATTGGGACCACTCCCGGTGATGACCATAATTTGAGGAGTTCATGTATTCACTATGTGCTAATGCTTTGTCCCGGTACTCTATTAAAAGGAGGCCTTAATATTCCTTAGTTTCCATTAGGACCCCGCTGCCACGGGAGGGTAGGACAAAAGATGTCATGCAAGTTCTTTTCCATAAGCACGTATGACTATATTCGGAATACATGCCTACATTACATTGATGAATTGGAGCTAGTTCTGTGTCACCCTATGTTATGACTGTTACATGATGAACCGCATCCGACATAATTCTCCATCACCGATCCAATGCCTACGAGCTTTTCATATATTGTTCTTCGCTTATTTACTTTTCCGTTGCTACTGTTACAATCACTACAAAACACCAAAAATATTACTTTTGCTACCGTTACTTTTGTTACCGTTGCCACTACTATCATACTACTTTGCTACTAAACACTTTGCTGCAGATACTAAGTTATCCAGGTGTGGTTGAATTGACAACTCAAGTGCTAATACTTGAGAATATTCTTTGGCTCCCCTTGTGTCGAATCAATAAATTTGGGTTGAATACTCTACCCTCGAAAACTGTTGCGATCCCCTATACTTGTGGGTTATCATGCCCCCCCCCCTTTAAGATGTTTATGAAAATTAAATGAGCCGAAGGCGAGCAGGAGGTTCCCTCGCGCCGGAGGCGCCGTGTCACACAACGACGGACAACGCGCCTCACGAACCAGCACACTGCACGACCGAAACACACTTCGACCTATGCCCTCCCTTCAAGATGTTTATGAAAATTAAACGAGCCGAAGGCGAGCAGGAGGTTCCCTTGTGCCGAAGGCGCCGTGTCACAAAATGACGGACAATTTAGTAAAGTTATAGACTTGCGCCTCTGCTAGTATACACCTGTGCCTATACAGAATTCACAGGATTAAACGATTCTCAAGACTGCCGTTTTGCACGAAAAAGTTGATGTTTTTTTCCTTACTTGAAAGGTCACATTTGATAGTGTTGGTAGTCTCCGCCCATAACTACCCCATAAATCTCCATTACCCGGAAATATAATGGGAATAAAAAGGGAAACGAAAAAAGGAAACAGGGAACCAACCGCGCGAACTGGTATTTTTCTTTGTGTTATCGTGCGGAAAGGAAAAACGGAAAATTATGGTAGTTCGAGGGTCAAACTGTAAAACGCACGAAACCACAAACCGGAAAGGGAAAACTGGGAACCAACCGCGCTAGTTGGTTTTCCCATGCGGGAGCGCTCCGCGCGCGACACTTGTCACGCGCGGAGCGCTCCCGAACCGCTCGTTACTAGCGCTCCGAAGGAGCGCTCGTTAACTAGTTGCTCCCACCTTTTGTTCCCAGCACTCCCACGTTCGCTTGGCGAGATTGACAGTCCAATAGCACAGCCCAATACCGCTCCCGTCATTTTTATTCTGCATGCTCGCTAAGCCAAAAAAAATGAGCGAACTAGGATTCAATCCCTCAACCTAACGAGTGGAAACATAGTGTAGTAACCATCTGCTCTGAGTAGTGGTTGTGCCTGATTAGTATTTAAGTTGATTTTGTACATTTGTAAAAGCGGATTCTGCTCCCATTCAATATGGATCGAGTTGGTGCCCTCAAATGATTTTTCTGAGAAAAATTAAGGCCTACTTCTCATACGGTCTACCATATTTTCCATAGATTTTTAACTCAACAAAAATTGTTGCGGTGAGTGAGAATCAAACCTAAGTCCTCAAACGTGGTAACTTTGACCCTAAAAAACTTATTAAACATTCTTCGATAACTTTTTGTTGTGAATAGCATGATAATTTACGCATCCCACATCTAACAACTTACATGCGAAAAGGGCTTTAAACCGGATTTTCTTTCTGTTGAAAACATACCCTCGTTAACTGTTGTGTAAATATCGTGAGCCGGAGCTGATAACTTACTTAGCTGAAACATGGTAACTTTTGAGCCGGAGATTTTTGTTCTTGAAAAGCACCTCCGGTAACTCATGTATAAATAACTTGGTATATACATACAATAGACCTGATAAGTTACATAGCCCAGACGTGATAACTTTCACCCGGAGAATTTTTTTTGTTCAAACACTCCCCGGCAGCTTTTTGTGTTAATTTATGCATTGTAGACCTGATAATGTACATCCAAACAAATTGATAACTTTTTTATCCGGTCACAAAAAGTCTACCCCAGTAATTTTCTGTGTAAATAAGATGATAATTTATACACAATAGACCTGATAACTTACATATAAACACATTGATAACTTTTAACCATAGGCGAAAATAGTTGCAGAAATATAACCTGATAATTTAAGTGTAAATAGCATGATAATTTACGCAACAGACACCTGGTAACTTACATACAACACATTGATAACTTTTTACCCATGGGAAAAAGTTGTTGAAACATGCCCCGGTAATTACTATGTAAATAACAATGGTCATTTATGCGCCGCGGACCTCATAACTTACGTTCAACCACCATTGTAACTTTGACTTCGAGGAAAAAATGTTGAAACATAACTTCTTCGCAATTTCCATGTAAATTATGGTAATTTTACGGACCACAAACCTAATATCTTAAGTTTAAACACCATGGTAACTTTCATCCAGGATTTTTTTTTGTCGAAACATCCCCCGGTGTGAAGTTACCACTGCCACATGGTAAAGTTCTCATGCTTCTCATGATATAGTCATTAACCTTTTCATAATGTAGTTATCAGGATTATCATAGTATATAGTTATCATATTGCTCATGTCATAGTTATCACGCTAGTCATGCCAAAGTTACCAAGCAAAAGATATTATTATTGCTGATATGATAAGGAAAAAAAGGTTCAAATAACCTTGTTTATAAACAATAGACAACAACTAAAGGTGGCTTAGTTGGTTATTGGGCCCAATGTCTAATGAATAGACCTGGGTTCAAGTTCCCTTTCTAGTACTTTTATTTTCTTTTCATATTGTGTAGCCAAAATCCAGAAAAACCACAAGCGATGTACTATTGGCGTATATGGTTTTGAGGGAAGAAAAAAATCGATGGAATCGAGCGAGTCCTAAAATATAGGCGCCGGCGCACCGGCCCAAATTTGGGCCGATCGCACCGTACGCGTACGATACGATGTGTTTTAACCATCAGATCAGGGCCTTCCTCCTTAGCGCAGTGCAGGACGAGAACGAGACGGACGGCCTTCGAAGCTCGCGGATCGCCACTGCTCACCGCCCTCGCTACCGGTTGCATCAACCCCCCCCCCCCCTCCCCCGGGACCGCCGTTCCAACAGCCCGGGCGCAGCACGTCTCGCCGCGGTGGCCGTCGTAGCTCACAGCGGTGATCCATCACAGCTCTAAAAAAAGCTTCGGTTGTCGCAGGCTCAGAATTGCTGGTTCCAGCAAAACTAGATGCTGGTTGAAGCAATTTTTCTCACCGGTTGAATCAAAAATTGCTGATCGATCCCAACGAAGAAGAATGCTTTGCATATCTGGAAAACACAGGCTCCAGCAAAAAAAGATACTGGTTGAAGCAAAAACTGCTCGTCGCTTGTATAAAAAATGGCTTGCCGATCCAGCAAAAATGCCTAATTGTTCCAGCAAAAACGATGTCCAGTTGAAGCAAAAAACTGTCGCGAGCTCACATGTCATGGAGATGGATGTAGCAAAAATCCACAAACACCGGTAGTAACAAAAACAAAAATGATTGTAGCAAAATGGCTTGGTGGTTCCAGCAAAAATCACAGTGGTAGCAGATTTTGGGGCAGGTGGGTTGTAGCAAAAACATGGACTGGTTTCAGCAAAATCAAAACATGATTGTAGCAAAATCGTGATGCGGTGGCCATGGAGAGCAGAGCACCCAGCTGCAGGCTGCCATGGCGACGAGCGCTTGCAGCACCGTCGTGACTGCAGCCCGCCCAACTCCGGTCACCGCTCGCAGCAGCGGGCGGCCATGGCCACGAGTGCTGGTTGCAGCTCCGGTCACCGCTCACAACAGCGGTTGGCTCTGTTCCCAGCACGGAACGGCCACTCCTCACCCCTGCAGTAACTCTGGGCACCGCTCGCCGGAGCAGCAGATTGTCGAGATCGAAAAAAGGAACGGTGCGGTGCTCATGGCTTGTTTACCAGAGAGATGAGGGGCAATGGATAAGGATTGCGCTAGAAGAAAGAAAAGTAGTGGACGAGAAGAGATAAGACACTAGATGGGGTCCACGAGATTACATGTCGCCTCGGAAATGAAAACACAGCGGACACGTAGGTGAGGCGCCCGGCCCACCGATCCCAAACATTTCCCTAAAATATAATATTAACTTTTTCTTCAAGCGCTTTCTCCCCTTTTCTCTCGGCGGACAAACTCTCCCGTCCAGGCTTCATCGACGAGCCGGTGGTTTCGCCTCCCCTCCCCATCTGGAGCATTTTCCTACTCAGAGCCACTGTGCAATACACAAATCATTACACGAGACATGCTGGGAAGTTAAATTAGCAAACACCTCTTCGTGGACGAAAGCACCTGGATACTGAACAACAGTGCAATACATTACATGAGACGACAGGATGTCACGTTGAATGATCATCAGATGGAACTGGCTTTCCCAATACCACAATGTATACACATATGAAGCCGTCCAAAAAATCAGAAATATCTTGACCGCATCTTGGTCATTGCTGAACTTCGTGATCGTGTTTAGGACTGAATGAATGGCAATAACAAAAGAAAAAAAATGACTAAGCTAACATAAAAGGTTAATGAGAACATTTTCATTTTTCTGTCATTGACCGCATAGGATGAGTTGAAGCACAATGGCCAGCCATATTCAGTGAGATACTCGGTGCCAGCGTAGAGCATTATCACAGTTACTGGAAGGATATTAAAGTGTGGTAAGAAGCGCATGTCCGTGCTACTTATGGTCGATCCAACACGCCACCAACAGAATAGAATGACATTCTGAAATAAGTAAGGAGAATATATTAGTTCAAATGTACCAACTTCACAATAAAAATAAAGTAAATAAATTCCTAAATGATGGAGTATTCATTCATTCAGGAGATTTGCAAAATTTGACTTGGGTGATACATATAATTGAACAATTTACATGTTAAAAATTGAACAATTCGCTCACACAGCACTTACCTAATGAGGACTTATACTGCACATGTGCTTCACATTGCTGTTGACACTTTCTGTTTGTTGGAAATTGTTTCCATCCGCAAAAAGGCATGGAGTAGAGTTTCTCTGAGCTTGAACAGACGAAAAGCAACCGTGCTGGTCCCGAATGTCATCGAGCAGAGTTTGTGAACTGTTTGCTTCCCAAGGACTAGAGAAGTTCCTGCGATTTGGTTCAATTCTTGGCAAAAAATCATTGTGCTGCAAAGAGTTGGATCCTGATGAAGCACAGAAGTTCCTGTGGTCTGGGTCGGCTCTCGGAGCATAGCCACTGTGCTGTACACCATCATGTCCAGTGTCTTGACTAATCACGAGCCTTTGTCTATCTAGCAAAATGTGCATCCATTCACGTCTTCTAGAAAGAGTTGCAAGCCTTCCAGTTGGAGTTGATACACCCAAAGTTGAAGCTCGTGAATCGGCATGAATGTTTTGCCTAGGAATCTCCCTAGGCGATGCATTTAGATCAAACCCTTGAAAAGTTTGCCAAGTGTTGATTGACAGTGACCTTCCAAATGTGCTAATGGGTACAGTCATGCCTAACTGGGCAGAATTGCTGTTAGTAAGGCTTCTAGGATGCGTTGATCCCTCGCCACTGAGTCTACATCCTCCACAATACCAATTTCCTTCAGGTACTTCTCTTCCCAGGCCAACACAATAAGTATGTGCCGAGGAATCACAAATATCACATAATAACATTAGACTATCTTCACCACCTTGATTGCACTCTATGCACATAAGATTCTCGTATGGGTCTAACCAGCGCCTTATTTCTTCTTCCGTTGGCTGATAAACCTGTGCAAGAAGCAAGAAAATAAGCATATGCCCAAACTTAGGTTTCAGCAGCAGTACTTTTAGTGTTATATCTCGGACTGACTACTTTGCAGTGGCATATATCTTAATTTTCCTACCAAGTTATTTTTTAAAGTACAGTACCCCCTACAACAAAATTTGAGCTCCTGGCTTAAAAGAAAAACAATAGCAGCAAAAAATCAACTGATCACAGAATTCAGGGTCATATTATCAACCAAAATTCAAAAAGGTTGCTGAAAATTGAATGTAAGAACCTACTGAGAACATAATATGCAGGTGGAAATGCTCCTAAACACAACAATAGCACGAGTAAACAACAAGCCTAAGGAATGCTTACAACATTAAAGAGCCAGGCATACCAGAGAGGTAAAAAATTGCAAAAGGTTTGCGGCCATGATTAAGGATTGAGGTACATATTCATGAAACCTTACTAAAAGTAACAGTCCACAAGTAATTCAGAACATATTGCCCCCAAATTTAAATATCTTCCCTGTTGTAACTGCACCTTGATACATATGTTAGCGATGCACTTTCGTTACTGACAATTTTTCAGTCACATGGTAATCAGCAAATATATTAAAAATGAATTAAATGGAGAAGTTAATTACCAATAAAAGACCAAATATAAGACTAATTATATAGATTAATCTTCAAACGCAGAATGACAATGAAGATGTCTACCAAACATGTGTTGAATTGCTCACCCATAAGAAAACGAAATGAAATAGCAACTTAATTGTTACAAGATCTGAAATCATATAACAACTACAGCAAGGAGACTTTACCTGATCACGCTCTTCAACCTTAATTACAGACTTTTTCAGCTCCAAATCAAGATCCACTTTTGATGACTTGGTAATCGTGGTGAACCGCCTCTTACACAATGGACACCTTGACTCGACGTTAGACCACTCCATGATGCACGCGAAGCAAAAGTAGTGTGAGCAACAATTCAGCACTCCCTGTAGAGTCGTCCTCTGATCCTCAGAGAGGCATATCCCACACCAGGGCTTCCCAGCATCTACTAGTTCTTTTTTCTCCTTTCCTTTGTCCCATCCATTCCTTGTAAAAGAAAGCCTCCTCGGGGACACAGACAGCATGGGCTGAGCCACCAGAGATTTAGCCTCTCCCAAGTCCCTGACATCCTTATCTGAGACATGGAATTCAGAATCTGAGGATGATTGCGAGATGAGTAACCTCTTCTTCCTCCTGGCCTCTTCTATCCTGTTATCACCCAATTCCTTGTCTGAGGCATGGAATTCAGAGTCTGAAGATGACTGCAAGACACATGTCCTTTTCTTCCTCTTAACTTCTTCTTCTCTGACATCGCTTAATTCCTTATCTGATATATGGAATTCTGAATCTGAGGATGACTGCAAGACGCGTACCCTTTTCTTCGTTTTAACCTCTTCTTCTCTGACATCGCTCAATTCCTTACCCGAGACATGGAATTCAGAATCTGAGGATGACTGCAAGACGCGTACCCTTTTCTTCGTCTTAACCTCTTCTTCTCTAACATCGCTCAATTCCTTATCCGAGACATGGAATTCAGAATCTGAGGATGACCCCGATACCCCCCTCCTTTTCCTCCCCTTCCTTACTGCAGCTCTCACTGGCTCACCCTCAGGTTCATCTTCGGATGTTCCAAACTCAAACTCTGATGAGTCTGAATCAATAGCCGGCCATATATCTGCCTCGGCAACTGGCACTGGCCGGTCTACCTCCACCTGCCTCCCAAACCTGGCCTTCTTCCTTGAGTTACGGTTTACCTTCACCAGTTCATCCTCCACGATGAAGTCGTCGTCATCATCCTCATAGTGCTCGATGACAGAACGCTTTCTCCGTTGCCTTACAGGCGCAGGCTTCCGAAACTTCCGCTTTGAAACCTTACTAGTATTACTATTCTTCTTCTTCTTCCCTCGTCGCTGCTTCGAAGCGGGTGTATTCTTAAGCCTCGGTATCGTTCTGGTGTGGCTGACACCGAGTTCCTCCTCTTCGTCGTCCTCAAACTCATCATCGTCACCCTCCAAATCAGGGTCGAAATCCGTGTCCTCGTCCCCTCCCCCCTCGTCCAAGTCAGGATCAAAGTCCATGTCCTCCTCCTCCGCATGCATCGGCCGATTAGATCGCTGAGCCACGGGAGGCATTTTCGCTTTCTGGCTGCGGCCACCACATTTCGTCTCACAGTTGGACCCTCGTGGCTCCTCTTCCTCGTCGAGATCTTCCTGGTAGTCACCAATCTCGTCATCCACCTCCAGCTCCTCCGAGTAATCGTCGTCGTCCTCATACCTTCGCCGGCGAGACCGCGCGGGAGCCGGATTCGCCTTCCTCTTCACCGGCCGCTTTGGACGCGGCGTCTCTTCCTCCTCGTCCTCGTCATCCACCTCGTACTCCGCGTCCGAGCCGCCTCCCTCCTCGCCGGCACTAGAAGACGCGGCGTCTCTTCCTCCGTGGCCGTACTCCAGCTCGTCGATTTCCTCCTCATCTTCCTCCTCCTCCAAGACATACTCCTCGTCGCTGTCGTCTCCGTCGTCCCCCTCGAGCTTCCGCCGCCGGCGGCCCCCGCCCCCGCCCTCTCCCGCCCCCATACCTACCTACACACCAAATCACCGCGAATCAGGACCAGATCGCCGGATCCCAACTTGAGACACCGCCAAAACCAAGCACCCGCCGAATTACCACGCGAGAGGCGAGACCGGAAATCACCACGGGAGAGCAGTGAAGCAGAGCAGCAGCCTAACCTCGGATGGATTTGTGGATAATATTTTGCGGCGTGGATTTTGAAAAGGTCTGTATAAATACGACCGGGTCAGAGAAGGCGGCGGTGACGAGAATTGGAGAGGCTCGCTGAGCGGGGAGCGGAGGGGAGCAGCTCGGGAACGGGAATGGAAGGGGGGCAACGGGTGGGGGTGGAGGTTACGAGGGGAGGAGGGCGGGGGAAGGAAGCATCGCGTACAGGGGTGGGGTGGGGGACGCGCTGGCTGGCTTTATCGCCGCGTAGGTGGGAGGGGGGCGGGGTGGTGGTGGTTTGGGTTTGGCCAGCTCCACCGGCGCTTCGCTGCTCGCTACTCCTCGCTAGTGGTTGGACCGTTGGCGTTGGCGTGGGAGTGTGCTGCTTTTGCTTGGACTAGTCGCCCGCGTCGCGACCGCGGCGCCATCGTGGCCGTTCACATGCTTATTTTCGCTTGCGCCGCTGGTAACCCAGCTGGCTGGACTGCTCCTTTGGTTTCGGTGGATTTCGTTCGTATCAGGCAGCGCATCGGCCGAACTGGGCCTGGCATAGTGGTGCCATGGGCGCCTGACGTGTCCGTGACTCGGCAGCAAAATTCGATTCGGTGGTACCTGCCCTGCCCATCCATCATCATCGTCATCTCGTGGTGGCCTGGGGATCGGGCGGCTTTCCTGTGTTCCATTCCTTCACAGGCTGTGTTGCACACAAATAGAGACAGACAGGGACGGATACTCTCTGATGCAACCAGACTTATGAGATTCCAACAATCCCATTCCATATCCCATAGTTTAGGCAGCACTCTTTGCTTCAGAGACGGATTTTTTTACTAGTGGTAACAATTCTGGCTCTTGCTCTTACATCTACTAACTTCCAAATAACTGCAAGGTCTACTGGACAGGAAAGCAGTAATGTTTTATATTGATTCAATTCAAGACTAATATAGCAGTCCACGATCTAGCTCACTCACTGATCACAGCCGCGTCCCAACCATTTAGCAGCAGCGCCCAGCTGTCCACTTGTAACCTGCCTCTAGAGCGTACACTACCACCAATAGCCAAAATTCTGCAGCTGGTTGACAGGTTTCAACAGGGACGACTATATATATGGCAATCCATCACGAGAGGTAGTAAACTGTTTCTCCACAATCTACCTACCGTGCTGCTGTCAAAATATAAGCAAATACTAATATGCTTTTACAGCTATATATATGTTTTTAAGCCTCAACAGTGGGCTGAAAATAGATCACCTGAACAATGTTTTTCCCTCCAGGACCGTGTTACATAGAGCTGGGGCACACGACGTGCTTCACAGCCATCTATCTAACTATAAGTTTTTTGTTCTCAAGATCCACTGGGTAGGAAAGAGGTAAGGTTCTTTCATCTCAAACTGAAACTATTTCCAACAGTTCATATAATCTTGAGCAAAGCCGCATCTCAAGCATTTCTGCATTTGGGACCAACAATGCCAAGTTGGCCAGCTGGAACAGCGATTTGCAAAACTTATGCAGCAGGTTGGTTGATTTACAGACCAATGATAACGCCTATATGGCAATCAATCATGAGACAGAATTGCTGTAAAAATAAGCAGGCATGAAATTATGGAGCTTACAGTAAATGCAAAAATATCGGATTATAAGAAAATAGTAATTTGTTGCTGTGAACCATAAGAGGCGTTTTTTCTGTTCACTGCTGATAAAATCATTTATGCTATGATCACTGTCGTACTTTGATACTTATAAACAATTTGTTCAAAGAAATGAATACATAACTAATTAGGGTTCACTGCCTACAATTATGATGTGGACTTGCTTAGCTACTAGAAATGAAATGAAATAAAAATTATTGTCACACCTTACTCAAACCAAGAAATCTTAGCACATACCCAGGATACCAGCTGTCTTACTCTTAACTCGAGGAACAATTGCTATAAACTATAAACTCTGATAAGTAATCAGCTAAGTGATCAGAGTAACAGTACCGTACAGCTCCATAGTACCTACTTATCCCTACGTCACTCAGACCTCGCCCCTGGTAGCAGAGGGTCAAGAGGCCTTCCATCAGAGCCAGGTCAGTGGAAGAGTAAATTCAGAACAGTTTTTGTAATTCACAACGGTATAAAATTTTATGTACTGCTAATCCAAACAAGGGCTGGAAAAAACACCGACTTAAGTTAATATTGACCCCACAGCAACAATCAGCTGCAGTTAAACCAGTGCAATAAGTTATGAGCTCAAAACGGGCTACATGATCTACATATCGTTGCATATTTCTGTATTTATTCATTCTTTTTGCGTGCGAGCATTGCAGTTTACAGGTGACAAATTAAAAAAAATTAAATGTGAATGAAACAATATTTTGGTCTGATATGTATGAACTGCATTTCCCTATTATTCCTTTTAAGCTGATTCAATTGGAAGAATGTAACATTGTAGCATGTGGTAATCAAACAGACAGCATTCTTTCTTCTGCAGTGCTTCTGGTTGTGCATTTGCTTCATAATATATTAGCCCATAATCATATCAGTTCCAAAGTTTGTGCTAGCCAATTCAGCACGGTTAGTTAATTCTCCTTTGATATTGACACGAAGCGAAAACTCCAGCAGGAAAACTATACACCAGATTGTGATGCTGGTTTCAACTTCCTAGTGCATCAGAACCAAATTATGATGAATTGTGCATCTTATTGCTGCAGAATGATCTGCCATGGAGCAGTTTTGCTCTTGTAGGCATGTTCAGTGCTTCTGTTTTTACACTATGGAGCCAAGCATTCATCTTTGAAGTCAGCCATAAGCAATGAAGCATCTGTTTGTATTCTTTTGACAAAATGAAACATGTAAAATGATTATGGTGAAATTAATCATGAGCAGCAACAGTGTTCTCCAACCAACAAATGCATCAGCATGAATTCCACCCATACCACCAACATCGGCATCTAGATTACAGAAGCAACGCTTTCCTTTAGAAATACAGGTTTTGCCTAAATTTCAGCTTTATTTCATCCTAATGTCAAGCGTATTTTGAAATCTATATATACCTTGGGACTTCAGCAAGAATTCCAGTTCTTGTGCGTGCTGATCAGCGCCGACAGCAATCCGGCGGACGCCGTCAGCGTGGAACTACCGAGCAACCCCTTCCCGTTAGTCACGTCCCCTAGCGCCATGAAGGCATCCGCCACGTCCTGCACAACGGACAGACGCTTCAGCAGCAGCTTCCCCCGCATCGTCCTCACCGCCTCGTTCTCCTCCCCACAACCCTCCGCCAGCCGCATCTTGATCGAAGACTCCATCTTCGTCACCTCTTCCAGCTTGATGGTGATGGAGCCGACGTAGCCCAGCAGCTCGGCCCAGGCGCTGAGGCGCTGGAGGCGGGGGAGGAGGTGCGCCGGGAGGAGGCCAGCTTTGGCAAGCCAGACGAATTGCTCGATGAAGTAGTAGACGCCCTCGCCGCCGTAGGCGAGGAGCACGAAGGGCGGAGGGAGGGGGCCGGGGTGCGCGCGGAGGGCGTTGACGTCCTGGACGAACTTGCCGAGGCGGAAGGCCTTGCGGCTGAGGCCGAGGCTGGACTCGAAGGACTTGAGGCGCGCGGAGGCCGGCGGGGGCAGCGGCCCTGCGGCGAGGGCGAGGCGCGCGGCGTAGCGTGAGATCTTGAGGAGCTTGTCGACGCCGTCGCGGCGGGCGAGGTAGTCCTCGAGGTGGGCGAGGAAGTCGCGGGGAGGCGGGCGCGCTGCGGCGGCGGCCTTGCGAGCCTCGGAGGCCATGGCGGCTGTTGGGGCGGCGGGGGAGGTACGGGTGGGCTGCGGTTGCGTATACTATGCGTGTATGATGCGGGGTGGTTGCCGTGTGGTGGCACGTGGAGTCGACGACCAAGGGAGAGAGGAGGACGAATCATTGGACTAGCGGTGCGGACCCGCTTGTCAGCGTGAGAACTCAGCTTTTTTTTTTGAGGGAAGCGTGAGAACTCAGCTGGGCATTATCCCCCATTCGCTGTTTGGTGTTTTTAGCACTTTGCGTTGGGTCTCACTGGCACATATCCCCGTGCGTTGCAACGGGAGATAAAATAATATGCATTTAAAAAAAAAACATTTACCTTCTCGGCTTCGCCGCGTGTGAATGAAAATCAAACCGCTATTTTTCCATTCATTGATCAAGGGCATTTAAGAGTTTTGTTACGTCGTCGTATGCCGGAGAATGTCCATGAGTTATTCAATCTACGCTTCCTCTCAATCCTTTCAATCGAGGGATTTTAAGGTATGTAGTTTATGAATATTCTAAGAAACATGAACAATTTTTTAAATTTTGAACAGTTTTTTTGAAAATTATGTACACTTCCAAAAAAAGGAACAAAATATGAAAGGGAACATCTTTTAAAACTTATAAGCATTTTCTAAAACACCAATTTTTTTACAAAAACATGAACATTATTTGAATTTGTGCACATTTTTTAAAAACGGGAACATATGTTGAAAATTCAAAATATCTTTAGAAAATGTGTATCTTTTATACACGAACATTATTTTTAATTTTGAAAATTTCAATAAAAAATGATTATTTTTTGAATTCAGAGCATTTTTTGAAATGTCATTTTCTTTTTAGAAATCTTGAACAATTTTGAAAAAAAATTTCAAAAAAGGGCAACTTTTTGCAAGTACCGAATATTTTTCAAAATAGCAACAAGATTTTGGAAGTCTGAACATTTTCCAAAATTTGTTTTTTTAATTCTGAACATTTTTTGAAAGTTTCTAATGTATGAAATAAATTCTAAAGGAAAAATAAACTTGAAAGAGAAAAAAGATATAGGGAAAGGAGAATAAAAATAGAAGTAAAACACAGGAAAAAAGAAAAATGGACCAGCCCATTATTGGTTGTCCTGTGCGAAACTCCGACCATTTTTCGCCCAGTGCGAAAAATAGAATTTTCCCAGCTGCATGGGCTGAAAAATAAATGGGCTGGCTTCGTTGGGCCACAGCGCGCGGCCCACGTACAAAAATACTTTTTCTAGCGGACAGACGCATAAAAGTTTAGTACCACCTCGGGTAGAAAAAAATTCTTTTCAGCGGTGAACGGATGAAAAAATTGGTGAAACACACCTTACTTTATTAGTAGGTATAGATTGACATTTACATTGTTTGTTCGCTTGCATTGTATCAATGGTCATATTAGGACTTGTTATTTGGTTGTCCGCATTTGTGTTTTAGAAATGAGCAGATGTAAAGCACAACTGCTTAACTGTGTGCAAGTAGTTGTTCTGATCACCCCTTTCAAATGTAGTTACATTATCACTCAGATGCAGCACTTCACATTAGACATATATAAGAACAACAGATCACACAAGAGCAACAGTCATAAGCAGCTATTAAGCAGTGCATAAATACTAATAGGATATAAGTTTAAGACTGTCGGCCATCTAATATCCCTGCACGACCTTGGGGGTGTTGAACCCTGGGCAAAATATACAGTTTCGCAGCAAGTTTAGACGACTGATGCTAACAAGTTCAGACTAGACTAACGGGCAAACTAGAGGGCACGCCTGATGTCACCCAGGAAGTTGTGCTTCTCGCACCTGACCCTGTACATGATTGAGCTGCAGGTGTTGTAGACTTGCACCTTCAAGTCTAGCCCGGAGAGCCGTAGGACGGGCGGGTCGCCAGGGGCGATCTTGTGACGCCGCCAGAAGTAGTCCCAGCCCCTCCCAAGCACCATCTGCCCATGAAATGTTTGGACATGCACCCAGAACTCACACCACTTGTTGGAAGAGAAGCTAAAGACGCGAGTGATGGAAATATGCCTTAGAGGCAATAATAAATTTGTTATTATTATATTTCCTTATTCATGATAAAGGTTTATTATTCATGCTAGAATTGTATTGACCGGAAAGTTAAATACATGTGTGGATACATAAACAAATACCGTGTCCCTAGTGAGCCTCTACTAGACTAGCTCGTTGATCAAAAGATGGTTAAGGTTTCCTAACCATAGACATGAGTTGTCATTTGATAACGGGATCACATCATTAGGAGAATGATATGATGGACAAGACCCATCCGTTAGCTTAGCATGTGATCGTT
Source organism: Triticum aestivum (assembly GCF_018294505.1). Taxonomy (NCBI): domain Eukaryota; kingdom Viridiplantae; phylum Streptophyta; class Magnoliopsida; order Poales; family Poaceae; genus Triticum; species Triticum aestivum. The sequence continues at coordinate 327,132,600 of NC_057805.1, forward strand.
CAGTTTATTGCTATTGCTTTCTTAATGTCAAATACATATTCCTTCGACTATGAGATCATGCAACTCCCGGATACCGGAGGAATACCTTATGTGCTATCAAACGTCACAACATAACTGGGTGATCATAAAGATGCTCTACAGGTATCTCCGAAGGTGTCTGTTGAGTTGGCATGGATCGAGATTAGATTTGTCACTCCATGTATCGGAGAGGTATCTCTGGGCCCTCTCGGTAATACACATCACAAGAAGCTTGCAAGCAAAGTGACTAAGGAGTTAGTTACGAGATGATGAATTACGGAACGAGTAAAGAGACTTGCCAGTAACGAGATTGAACTAGGTATAGAGATACCAACGATCGAATCTCGGACAAGTACCATACCGACAGACAGAGGGAATCAAGTATGTTGTCATTACGGTTCGACCGATAAAGATTTTCGTAGAATATGTAGGAACCAATATGGGCATCCAAGTTCCGCTATTGGTTATTGACCGGAGAGGTGTCTCGGTCATGTCTACATAGTTCTTGAACCCGTAGGGTCCGCACGCTTAACGTTCATTGACGATATAGTGTTATATGATTTGGTGACCGAATGTTGTTCGGAGTCCCGGATGAGATCATGGACATGACGAGGAGCTCCGGAATGGTCTGAGGGTAAAGATTGATATATAGGACGATGATATTCGGACACCGGAAGTGTTTCAGAGTGCACCAGGTAGTTATCGGGTCACTATAAGGGGTTCCGGACACCCCCGGGAGAAAGATGGGCCTATTGGGCCAGTAGAGGGGGCCAGTAGAGGGGAGGATACCAGCCCACAAGGGGCTGGCACACCCCCATATGGCAGCCAACCTATGGGAAAAAGGAAAGGAGGGGGATTCGGCCTCCCCCTTCCTTCCCTCTCCCCCCTTTCCTTTCCCCCTCCAACAAATACTAGGTGTTGGGGCGCGCCCGTGGCGCGCCTCTTGAGAGGGAGCTGGGCGGTGCCAGTTAGTGGACGACCCTTTAACATATTTTCTGTTCTGATTAGCATGTGTGATGATGGTCTTAATTAAGGAATTGAGATTTGAAGCACGAAATAGTAGTACAAATAAATAGATATATACAGAGAAGCCCCAATATGGATCTCAATAGGTGAATGTGAACCATTTAACTGAGAACAGTGCAGTTACATAAGCAATGACATAGGTTTAGTATCTTCAAAATCATTGAATAGCATGGTCCAAAAGTAAATTATAGGTTCATCACGGGATAGAACATAACTAGGAGTACTTAGTGGTTGATTATGTTGACACATGACTTGCAGTGTCTTCGATGGTGCATCTTGAGGCGGTGCATGGTGAGAACCAGGCAGCGCTTTAAAGTGACCCTCAAACAAAAGGCGCAGATGTCTCCTTCGCGAATGTTGGCACGGGGACAAAACTCGAACCAGTTGGTGGTTATAGTGGCCCTCTTGTCAGTTCCTAGCATAATGCGACATTCGGCGGCAGATGGCCATTTGCAAGTCTGACCATGAGTGTATCATTGTGTGGATCAATGTAGTCCAGCAGGTTCTCTTTAGTATAGTGTACCTGAAAATACTGTTACAAGAAAGTAAGTCATAGATGAATAAAGATCATTGTGTGATATGGAAGATAAGAGTGTGTTTTGAGGTTACCATGCGCTGGCCTGGCCCGGCTTGGCAAATGTTTTGTTGATTGTGCACATGTAGTACTTGATGTCTGGCTCTTTGTGCCAGAACATATCAAAGAGTGTCCACATGGCGTTCATAGAGTTTCACCTCATTACCCCAGTAACAGTGGTCTTCAAGCTCACCAAAGTACTGGATGCCACCAGGTGTTCCTGCATTTAGTTCAATGTAGATGTGTGCTACTTCTTGAGCTTGCGTTGGTTTTTCCCTTGAATAGGAAAGGGTGATGCAGCACGGTAGAGATAAGTATTTCCCTCAGTTAAGAACCAAGGTATCAATCCAGTAGGAGAAGAACGCGCAAATCACCAATACATGCACAAACAATCAAACACTTGCACCCAACGCGATAAAGGGGTTGTCAATCCCTTCACGGTCACTTGCAAAAGTGAGATCTAATAGAGATAGATAAATAAAAGATAAAATATTTTTTGAGTTTTTTGGTTTATAGATGTTGGGGAACGTAGTAATTTCAAAAATTTCCTACGCACACGCAAGATCATGGTGATGCATAGCAACGAGAGGGGAGAGTGTTGTCTACGTACCCTCGTAGACTGTAAGCGGAAGCGTTATGACAACGCGGTTGATGTAGTCGTACGTCTTTACAATCGAGTTTCATGATCATCATCATTAACTTCCTCACTAATTGGTGTAGGCATCACTGGAACTGATTTCTATGATGAACTACTTTCCAATTCGGGAGAAGGTACAATTACCTCGTCAAGTTCTACTTTCCTCCCACTCACTTCTTTCGAGAGAAATTCCTTCTCTAGAAAGGATCCATTCTTAGCAACGAATATCTTGCCTTCGGATCTGTGATAGAAGGTGTACCCAACAGTTTCCTTTGGGTATCCTATGAAGACGCATTTCTCTGATTTGGGTTCGAGCTTATCAGGTTGAAACTTTTTCACATCGCAACCCCAAAGTTTAAGAAACGACAACTTAGGTTTCTTGCCAAACCATAGTTCATACGGTGTCATCTCAACGGATTTAGATGGTGCCCTATTTAACATGAATGTAGCTATCTCGAATGCATAACCCCAAAAACGATAGTGGTAAATTGGTAAGAGACATCATAGATTGCACTATATCCAATAAAGTACGGTTATGACGTTCGGACACACCATTACGCTGTGGTGTTCCGGGTGGCGTGAGTTGTGAAACTATTCCACATTGTTTTAAATGAAGGCCAAACTCGTAAGTCAAATATTTGCCTCTGCGATCATATCATAGAAACTTTATTTTCTTGTTACGATGATTCTCCACTTCACTCTGAAAATCTTTGAACTTTTCAACTGTTTCAGACTTGTGTTTCATTAAGTAGATATACCCATATCTGCTGAAATCATCTTTGAAGGTCAGAAAATAACGATACCCGCCGCGAGTTTTAACACTCATCGGACTGCATACATCGGTATGTATTATTTCCAATAAGTCAGTAGCTCGCTCCATTGTTCCGGAGAACGGAGTTTTAGTCATCTTGCCTATGAGGCATGGTTCGCAAGCATCAAATGATTCATAATCAAGTGATTCCAAAAGCCCATTAGCATGGAGTTTCTTCATGCGCTTTAAACCAATATGACCTAATTGGCAGTGCCACAAATAAGTTGCACTATCATTATTAACTTTGCATCTTTTGGATTCAATATTATGAATATGTGTATCACTACGATCGAGATCCAACAAACTATTTTCATTGGGTGTATGATCATCGAAGGTTTTATTCATGTAAACAGAACAACAATTATTCTTTGACTTTAAATGAATAACCGTATTGCAATAAACATGATCAAATCATATTTATGCTCAACACAAACACCAAATAACATTTATTTAGGTTCAACACTAATCCCGAAAGTATAGGGAGTGTGCGATGATGATCATATCAATCTTGGAACCACTTCCAACACACATTGTCACTTCACCCTTAACTAGTCTCTATTCATTCTGCAATTCCCGTTTCGAGTTACTAATCTTAGCAACTGAACTAGTATCAAATACTGAGGGGTTGCTATAAACACTAGTAAAGTACACATCAATATCATGTATATCAAATATACCTTTGTTCACTTTGCCATCCTTCTTATCCGCCAAATACTTGGGGCAGTTCTGCTTCTAGTGACCAGTCCCTTTGCAGTAGAAGCAGTTAGTCTCAGGCTTAGGTCTAGACTTGGGCTTCTTCACTTGAGCAGCAACTTGCTTGCCGTTCTTCTTGAAGTTCCCCTTCTTCCCTTTGCCCTTTTCTCGAAACTAGTGGTCTTGTCAACCATCAACACTTTATGCTTTTCTTGATTTCTACCTTCGTCTATTTCAGCATCACAAAGAGCTTGGGAATCGTTTCTGTTATCCCTTGCATATTATAGTTCATCACGAAGTTCTAGCACTACAAAAAGAATACACTTCTGTGATGATACGTGTTTGTCACAGTAGGTCGCGTTTTTTGTCATGCATGTACATCCATGACGATTTTATGACAGAATCAAGATAGTCATACCTGTGCTGTCGTAGAAGTGTTCCATGACATTACCAAAATTATCATCAGGGAAGTGTCCACTTCCATGACGATAAATCGCGCGTCACAGAAGTGCTTTCGTCAAGGGTGACCGACACGTGGCATCCACCGTAACGGAACGCCGTTAAGCTATCGGGTCCAGTTTTGGATCCGATAACCCGTTAACAGCCCCGACCAATGGGGATTTTCCACGTGTAAAATCAACATTGGCTGGAGGAAACACGTGTCGGCTCACCGTTGGGACAGATGTCATCCAATCATTGGACCCAAAGCGCCTATGATACGTCGACACGTGGCACGGCCCAACAGAGGCCCATTCCTGTGAAAAGGTCGGCCCGTTTGACTTGGTCAAAAGGTGGCGGGCCGGCCCACGGCAAGCCTGTTAACGGCATGTTTGCATATAGCCCATTTACAACCCGCTAACCCAGGGCCCGTTTACGACCTATCCGAATTAGGCCCAGTAGCGTCATCTGGGCCGTCCAATATAATTCCAACCTGTTTTAACTTCCGGCCCATGTATGGCCCATGACGTCTTTCGGGTCATATGAGGCCCTTTGTAACTCTCGGCCCATTAACGGCCTGTGGTAAAACTAGCCCGTAATGAACAGTGTATCACTTTATACCCATTAACGACACGTGGTGAAACTGGCCCGTAATGAACAGTGTGTCACTTCATACCCATTAACGGCCCATTATTCCATTGGGCCGTTTCCAGCCCATGTTATCTTTCGGCCTTCTCAGGGCCCATTCATTCTTGGGCTCATTTCCAGCATTCGGTTACTTACGGCCCATTACTGTCATTTTCTGCTTGTGGGCCAAATTCAGCCCGTGGTTACAGTCGGCCCGTTTGTGGCCCGTTAATACATTGGGCCGTTTTCATGTCAAAAAAACCCGTTGGGCTGTTTTCATAGAGTTATCAAATACGGCCTATTAACGGCCCGTTATTGTCCACAAATAGTACGGCCCATGATTGGCGAAATGATGATATGCCCCGTAGAAGGCCCATGGATCATACGGCCCGTAAAAGGCCCATGGATCGTACGGCCCGTAGAGGGCCCATGGATCCTACGGCCCGTATAGAAGGCCAATGGACCCTACGGCCCGTAGAAGGCCCATGGATCATACGGCCCGCAGAAGGCCCATGGTTACAACAGTCCGTGTGTTGCCATGATTATTTTGGCCTAGTTTCCAAAAATAGGTTATTATGGCCACTAGAAAAACACAAAAAAAGAACTGCAGTGACTACAAGCAAACAACTAAACAAGACAATAAGGAAATAAATAAGCAAGCAATTAACGCTAGCCTATTACCGCTATTACACATATTACATCCACTGGGCATCAAAGTTCGCCACCAGTGCAAATATAGGGAACAAAGCAGCATATTACATACACTGGCCGTCAAAATTGGCCACCAGTGCAAATAAACGCGGCAGCAAAACAAGAGCATAACTGAAACAACTTCAGAAGAGCTCAAGAAACGTTATCCTGGGTATCCACCATGCTGGAAATAAGCTTAGCAAGCTTATTAGCTTTGTCCTGTTTGGCGCTAAAATCCTCCAACGCTTACTGTTGCACCAGAAAGTATGCATCTGAATGCTCCAGGGACTTCCGCAGTCCTTCCGCTTCTTGTCGCAGCACAGCTGATCGATGTCTTTCAGCTTGTAGTTGAGACTCAAGAAACCGAACTGATTCAGACAGTGAGTTTGAATAGCTTGTGCAAGCGGTAGTGGCCAGTAACTCGAACACTAAACCAAGACAGGACTTTGGGGTTGTCTCACTGTCTTCGAGATAGTCTTCCTTAGCTGTTTTATCAGCTTTTTTGGAGACCAACAAGGATGTGTCACTATCCTGAACCTTATCTGCATTACTTCCTTTACCATTGCTTAATAAGGCACTCTTCCCCAATATTCTGTCAACATTCTAAAAGAAGAAATAAGCAGACACATAACAGGTTTAGCATGTACTAGTATATGAAACTCATTTCGGTGAACCAGTTCATTAGTAAGGTGGACAGGATTAAACTACCAAGTCTTCTATTTCCAAGTACTAGTACATAATAAAAGCATCAAACAAACATATATCTATGTCCTATGGTCACTGCATTGTCTTGCCAAATCAAAATAGAGACACGGTTCAAATCATATCAGTTCAAGACAAAGCAGCAGTGAAAGAATACAAAGCGTGGGAAACAACACGGCACAACAAGATTTCAGATGGGTATGTAGCGACCAGACCTCAAATGGCCTGTGCTGCTGTGCACCAGTGTCATTGCTGGATCAGTAATGCTGACACGCACAGTACAAATGGAGGATTTATAACAGAGTAGCAATCACACACTTATTACATCGAATATCTCCAAAGAGATTAAGTATAATAAACATGGCTTAAGGCCATCTAATAACGATAACAGCAGAAGACTTGGAAGATAAGTGAGGCCATCAACTCCAGCGGCATCACTGAGTATAAGACCACGACCTAAGGCACCTTACTCGTCGTCTGAAAAGTCTGCAACATGAAACGTTGCAGCCCGAAAACGGGTCAGCACATAGAATATGCTGGCAAAGTAACACATAGAGAGCAATGAACAATAATAATGCTATACTATATGCATATATGGCTGGTGGAAAGGCTCTATGGTTACAGTTTTGCGAAAAGCCAATTTTATCCTACTGCAAAGGAATAAATTTTATTTAACTATCATGGTGGTTGAAACATTGAGAAGGTACCTCCAACTCAATCCCAATTAAGCAACATCATTAACCCAACAAAATTAATTATAAGTATCACAGTGATGAGATTCAAATGATAATCCAGATACTAGATACTCAAGTTGTCCATAACCGGGGACACGGCTAATCATGATCAGTTTGTACACTCTGCAGAGGTTTGTGCACTTTTCCCCACAAGACTCGATCGCCTCCGCTTGATTCTCGCACTGCATGATGTTTGAGAAACGGATGACCGAGACACAGTCTTTCAGAAACAATCACTCTTTACTCTGGATGGACCGGTACACCTACTTTCCCCTACATCTGCTAGTCCACCTCTTCAAGAGATCCTGTAACCTACTCAGCTATGCTAGAGCCCATAATAGCTTGTGGCTGCACACGGAAGTTTCTAGCATGAATAATCTTATGATCCCTTGGATCCTGGGTGGCGGACCTTATACATACAGACAACACTGGGCTCTCCAGGTGCCTCAATCCACCCAGATGTGAGTTTTAGTTGCCACCTTAAGTTGAACCATTATTAAACATCTCACATCTGTCATGAATATCACTCAAACCCAATCCACGTCTACGAGCATAGCATGGCAATATAATAGCAACGTAGAAGTAACTCCCAAGGGTTTGATATAGTAAAGCAGGTAATAGGTACTACCTCAACTACTTCCCAGATACCCACAAGTTATTTAGATCCTAATCATGCAATGTGTTTGGGGAAAAAGATCTAATGCAATAAAACTGGGTATGAACGGGATATGATCAAAGTGTTACTTGCCTTGCTGATGATCCGCAAAACCTAGCGAGTCGAAGTAACAAGCGGCACACTCCGGGTACTCTATCGCAAACAAACAAGCATACAATCAGTACTCAGCTAATGCACAGGTAAAACTCGAATAAAAGATCCAACCAGAAATTTCAACTTAAGAACTCCGGTTTGCAAAAAGAATCAACTCGAAAGAAGCAACGAAAGTCAAACGGCGAAAGAAAGAAACTTCGTTTGCTAATCTGGATCTAGGTCAAATTTTACTGTAGCAAAAACTTGTTTGAGTAGGTTAAACGGAAAGAGAATTTCGAGACGAAACTCTAGGCGCTTGAATCGCCTGATTCCGATAAACGAGCGAAAAGTTAAACAGATTCGAAGATTCGATCAGAAATCGAATCCGAGAAAATAACGAGAAAATCCGACGAAAAAGAAAAATAGACGAACGTTAAATAACGGACGTTCGTTAACAGAGAAAAACCGACGAACGCGTTCGTTAAAACGAACGGTTCGGTGAACGCTCGCGAAATAAGAAAACCGAAAAAAAAACCGATCTAGGTTTTTTTTTAAACGAAGGGTTTTTTTTACAGAAAACCGGTCAACGACGGGGATAAACGACCGGCGGCAGTACCTCGTCGGGCGGGCTCCGGCGAGGGGCTCCGGCGGGGCGGGGCTCGGCGGCGGGCTCGGGGCTCGGGGAGGCGGCGAGGGGCGGCGGCTCCGGGCTCCCGGCGGCGGCGGCGGGCGAGGCAACCGGCGGCGGCGGCGGCGATGTCGGCGGCGGCTCGGGGTGAGGAGAGAAGAGAGGGGGGGTATTTAAGGAGGGGGGGGGGGCGGCGGTGCTTGGGGAAGGGGACACCCGAGGCGGCGGCGGCTTCCGTGCCCGGAAGGGACTTCGGTGGCGGCGGCTTCGTGCGGGAGGAGGAGAGGCCGCGGGCGGGCCGTCGGCTGGGCCTTTGGCCCAGTCGGCGCGGGCGCGTTTTTTTAAAATAAGTTCCGCGGAAAATATTGCGTAGAAAAATAAATAAAAATCACAAAAATATGAAATAAAATTTCCCCGTCCAGTTAGAAAATCTAGAATAGGATGAACATTTTTAAAATAAAAAAATAAATATTTTGAAAACATACAATATTTTTAATGCAATAAAAATTGCAAATAAAATCCAAATAAATCCCAAATATTGTTTTTAACATTTTTCCTCCAGTATTTCAATTGTTTTGGAGAAGTCATATTTTCTCCTCTCGTTTATTTAAAATTGAAATATTTTTCCGGAGAGAAAAATAATTAAAACCAAAATCCTCGTTGGAAAAATTAATTGAAAAAAATACGGGAAAATCCCCAACTCTCTCCGAGGGTCCTTGAGTTGCTTAGGATTTATCGAGGATTTGTCAAAATGCAACAAAACATGATATGCAAATGATGATCTATGTATAACATTCCAAATTGAAAATTTGGGATGTTACAAACCTACCCCCCTTAAGATGAATCTCGCCCTCGAGATTCGGGTTGGCTAGAAAACAGATGGGAGTGGTTTTTCCGTAGATCTTCCTCTCGCTCCCAGGTGGCTTCATCCTCCGTGTGGTGACTCCACTGGACTTTGCAAAACTTGATAACCTTGCTGCGGGTAACTCGGCTGGCATACTCGAGAATCTTAACTGGTTTCTCCTCATAAGTCAAATCACTTTCCAACTGAATCGCTTCCAGTGGCACAGTATCTCTCAGCGGTATCTCAGCCATTTCTGCGTGGCACTTCTTCAACTGCGAAACATGAAATACATCATGTACTCCAGACAATCCTTCGGGCAATTCCAGCTTGTAGGCAACTTCTCCCATACGTTCCAACACTCTGTATGGTCCGATAAAACGGGGCGCTAACTTTCCCTTAACTCCAAAGCGCTTTACTCCTCGAAGTGGTGATACTCGAAGATACACTCTGTCTCCGACTTCGTGAACTGTCTCCTTTCGTTTAGAATCGGCATAACTCTTCTGCCTGGACTGGGCTACCTTGAGCCTATCGCGAATCAACCTTACTTTCTGTTCAGACTCCTTAATCAAATCTGGTCCAAACAACTGACGGTCTCCAACTTCGTCCCACAACAACGGTGTTCTACACCTCCTTCCGTACAAAGCTTCGAAAGGGGCCATCTTCAAACTGGTTTGATAACTGTTGTTATATGAAAACTCCGCATATGGCAAATTGTCGTCCCAACTAGATCCATAATCTAGCGCACATGCTCTCAACATGTCCTCCAAAATCTGGTTGACTCTCTCGGTCTGTCCATCTGTCTGCGGGTGAAATGCTGTACTAAATTCCAGCCTGGTTCCCAATGTTTCATGTAACTGCTTCCAAAACTTCGAGGTAAATTGGGTTCCTCTGTCTGATACAATGGTCCTCGGAACTCCATGCAAACATACTATCCTGGTCATGTATATCTTTGCCAACTTAGCACTGGTGTAAGTGGTCTTCACTGGAATGAAATGAGCCACTTTCGTCAAACGGTCGACTACAACCCATATCGAGTCATAGCCTGAACGAGTCCTGGGTAATCCCGTGATAAAATCCATGCCTATTTTATCCCACTTCCATTCGGGTATCGGCAATGGCTGTAGCAATCCTGCTGGCTTCTGATGCTCTGCCTTCACTCTCTGACATACATCACAAACTGCTACAAACTCCGCAATATCCTTCTTCATTCCGGTCCACCAGAAAGTATTCTTCAAATCCAAATACATCTTGGTATTTCCTGGGTGAATCGAGTACGGTGAATCATGGGCTTCTTGCAAAATCAACTTCCTGATCTCCGGATCATTTGGCACATATACGCGGTCCTCGAACCATAAGGTATCGTGCTCATCCTCACGAAATCCCTTGGCTTTTCCTTTGCTCATCTTCTCCTTTATCTCTTCAATCTCCTTGTCTGTCTTCTGAGCTTCTCTGATCCTTTCCATCAAGGTAGACTGAATCTCCAATGTCGCTAAATAGCCTCTAGGGACTATCTCCAAACATAGCTCACGTAGGTCCTCGGCTAACTCCTGAGGTAACTCTCCTGTCATGAGGGTGTTGACATGACTCTTGCGGCTCAACGCGTCTGCTACTACGTTAGCCTTTCCAGGGTGATAATGCAATCTCATATCATAGTCTTTGATGAGCTCCAACCATCTCCTCTGTCTGAGGTTTAACTCCTTCTGCGTGAAAATGTACTTCAAACTCTTGTGATCAGTGTACACCTCACAATGGTTTCCGATGAGAAAATGTCTCCATGTCTTCAATGCATGCACCACGGCTGCTAATTCCAAATCATGCGTAGCATAATTCTTCTCATGGGGTTTAAGTTGTCGTGAAGCATACGAAACAACTCTTCCTTCCTGCATAAGCACTGCTCCAAGTCCTCGACGAGAAGCGTCGCAATAAACTTCATAGTCCTTGCGTTGATCTGGCAGAATCAACACTGGTGAGGTAACCAATCGTTTCTTCAACTCTTGGAAACTAGCTTCACATTCCTCAGTCCAATCGAATTTGGTGTCCTTCTTCAATAGCTCAGTCATGGGCTTAGCAATCCTTGAGAAATTCTCGATAAATCTCCGGTAGTATCCTGCAAGTCCAAGAAAACTCCGGATTTCTCCAACTGTAGTGGGCGATTCCCAACTTGTCACTGTGTCAACCTTGGCAGGGTCTACTGCTATTCCTTCTCCAGAAATAACATGTCCAAGGAATCCAACTTCCTTCAACCAAAACTCACATTTGCTGAACTTGGCATATAACTGATGTTCTCTGAGCTTCTCAAGTACCAATCGTAAATGCTCCTCATGCTCTTCTTCATCCTTGGAAAAGATTAAAATATCATCAATGAACACCACGACGAACTTATCCAAAAACTCCATAAACACTTTGTTCATCAGGTTCATGAAATAGGCCGGTGCGTTAGTCAGTCCAAATGACATAACGGTATACTCATACAATCCATATCTGGTGGTAAATGCCGTCTTAGGTATATCCTGCTCTCGAATCTTTAACTGATGGTATCCTGATCGTAGATCGATCTTGGAAAATACTTTAGCTCCTTGCAAGCGGTCAAACAAATCATTGATCATCGGCAGTGGGTACTTGTTTTTGATGGTCACTTCATTCAATCCTCGGTAATCAACAACCATCCTTAGTGATCCATCTTTCTTCTCTACTAGAAGTACTGGTGATCCCCAAGGTGACGAACTTGGGCGAATATAGCCTTTATCCAGTAACTCCTTGATCTGCTTCTTAATTTCCTCCAAATCCTTTGCGGGCATCCTGTACGGTCTCTTAGATATTGGCCCTGTGCCTGGCAAAAGTTCAATCAAGAACTCAATGTCTCTATCTGGTGGCATGCCTGGCAACTCTTCTGGAAATACATCCGGATAGTCCTTCACCACTGGTACTTCCTCCTGTACAACTCCTGATAAGGAATTCACTTGAGTCCTCTTCGGCATATGCCTGGATACATACTTGATCCTTTTTCCTTCCGGGGTGGTAAGCAAAATCGTCTTGCTGGCACAATCGATGTTTCCTCCATACAACGATAGCCAATCCATTCCCAAAATCACATCCAAACCTTGCGATTCCAAAACAATGAGGTCTGAGGGGAAAACATGCCTACCAATGGCCAACGGTATCTGAAAACATCCTTGGGTGGCCATATACTCTGCTCCTGGCGAGGTTACTAACATGGGGCTTTTGAGAACTTGGGTGGACATCTTAAACTTGTTTACGAATCCCCTTGATATGTATGAATACGATGCACCAGTATCGAAAAGAACAGTTGCAGTAAATGACTTAACCAAAAACTTACCTATTACTGCATCAGGCTGAGCTTCAACCTCCTCCACGCTCACGTGGTTCACATGTCCTTTGTTGAACGGGTTCGGCTTCTTCCCAGAGCTTCCATTGCCATTTCCATTTTGGGCTTCGGGACAATCGGTAGCGTAATGTCCCGTCTTCTGGCACTTGAAACAGGTAATGTGACTTAGATCTCTCTTGGTTGGGGTAGATGGGTTGGTGCGGTTCTGTCCGTTTCCTCCTCCATTCCCATTACCAATCTTGGAGCCATTATGGTTGTGCGAACTACCTCCTCCATGGGTATGCTGAAACTGTCCTCCCGGCTTCGGGGTAAATCGTGGCTTCTGCTGGGCTCCAGAATTGTACTTCCCTTGTCCATACTTCCTCTTGCGGTTTTCAATCTGCTGTTGCTTCCCTTCAATCATGAGAGCTCTATCTACCAGCTCCTGGTAGTTGTTGAAAGTTGCTACCATCAACTGCATACTCAGCTCATCATTCAATCCTTCCAGAAACTTCTCCTGCTTGGCAGCATCCGTAGCAACGTCATCTGGTGCATAACGTGCTAACTTACTGAAATCCTCCACATACTGGCCTACGGTGCGTCCTCCTTGGCGTAGGTTGCGAAACTCACGCTTCTTCATAGCCATAGCTCCTGCTGAAACATGAGCTGTACGGAAAGCTTGCTGAAACTGGTCCCATGTGACAGTGTCAATAGGGTGCGTGGCTGTATAATTCTCCCACCATGATGCTGCGGGTCCATCAAGCTGATGTGCGGCAAAACGCACTCTTTCCGCATCTGTGCATCCTGCAGTGGTCAACTCCCTTCCAACTTTGCGGAGCCAATCATCTGCTACAATCGGCTCGGTGCTACTGGAGAACACCGGCGGGTTTAGCCTTAAGAAACGGGCTAAGTGATCAACAGGTGGTGGTGGCGGTGGGTTGTTGTTGTTGTTGCCTTGGTTCTGCACTAACACTTGCATCAGGGCATTCTGTTGCTGAATCAACTGGGTGATCTCTGGCGGGAAAACAAATCCGGTGTCGCGTCTCGGAGGCATCTGATAGGTTTAGAAAAGATGAGAATTAAGAATAGAATGAGGTCTAGAGAGAAAACACTACCCATATGCTCATGAGACAAATTCAATCAATATCACTCAATCAATCCAAACAAGGCAAAACAATCGATCTAACTAGCGTTACAAAGTGCTTGAGCTATACTACTAAATGGGGGAAAAACTACTACTGATATGGTGGTCTACTAAAAATTCTGATCCGTTGAAGACTCCATGATGTCTGCTCCAGCTTCATCAATCCATTCGTCTTCACTTGGTTCCGAGTCGGTGTCGTCGATGATGATGTAGTTATCCGGACAAGTGCATTCGTCGACTTCTGCTTTTGGCACTGGATTTCCCACGAATGCTCCAATCTTATTCTCCAGGTCGTCAATCTTCCCGACTAGTGCGTTGATTTCCTCCAAGTAATCTTCGCGTGTAGTCTTGAGTTCTTCTTGGAGTTCCTTGATCTTCGTGAATGCCTTCTTCAGTTCTTCCTTGTCCGTGCACATCTGATTCTCCTGGCGTCGAATATGTTGGTTCTGCTCCTGGATGAAAGCTGCAATTGATCCATCCTTCTTGGTCTTGATCATCTCCCATTGCGCGTCTCGACGTCCACAAATCTGATAAATTGTATCCTTAAGCTCCTGGTGATAGACTTCTCCAATGCGTCCCATGGCGATATGTGCGGCCATGCTCTTCCCTAAACTCCAAGTTGGTGCTTCGAAAACCAATCTCATGGGTTCCGTAATTGGCGCAAACGTTCTTCCTGGAATGATAACTTGAATCTTCCAGCTCTCCTCTTCAGGTAATGTAGCGTTGTAGGTTCCGGTGACGCTTGGTATTCCTATGTTCAAGTACTTGGTGACTTCCTTCAAATGTCGTCCAAACGGCGTATCTTCATCTGGTTGCATGAACTTGCTCCTTGCATTCGCCATTCCTAAAAGAGTAGAAAGTGGAGAGGGGTCAGAAATGAGAAGAGAGAAGTTTTCTAGGGCTTAAGCTTAGTGGTCGTGTCCTATAGTCAGCGTGTGCTCTGATACCAACTTTGTAGCGACCAGACCTCAAATGGCCTGTGCTGCTGTGCACCAGTGTCATCCCTGGATCAGTAATGCTGACACGCACAGTACAAATGGAGGATTTATAACAGAGTAGCAATCACACACTTATTACATCGAATATCTCCAAAGAGATTAAGTATGATAAACATGGCTTAAGGCCATCTAATAACGATAACAGCGGAAGACTTGGAAGATAAGTGAGTCCATCAACTCCAGCGGCATCACTGAGTATAAGACCACGACCTAAGGCACCTTACTCGTCGTCTGAAAAGTCTGCAACATGAAACGTTGCAGCCCGAAAACGGGTCAGCACATAGAATATGCTGGCAAAGTAACACATAGAGAGCAATGAACAATAATAATGCTATACTATATGCATATATGGCTGGTGGAAAGGCTCTATGGTTACAGTTTTGCGAAAAGCCAATTTTATCCTACTGCAAAGGAATAAATTTTATTTAACTATCATGGTGGTTGAAACATTGAGAAGGTACCTCCAACTCAATCCCAATTAAGTAACATCATTAACCCAACAAAATTAATTATAAGTATCACGGTGATGAGATTCAAATGATAATCCAGATACTAGATACTCAAGTTGTCCATAACCGGGGACACGGCTAATCATGATCAGTTTGTACACTCTGCAGAGGTTTGTGCACTTTTCCCCACAAGACTCGATCGCCTCCGCTTGATTCTCGCACTGCATGATGTTTGAGAAACGGATGACCGAGACACAGTCTTTCAGAAACAATCACTCTTTACTCTGGATGGACCGGTACACCTACTTTCCCCTACATCTGCTAGTCCACCTCTTCAAGAGATCCTGTAACCTACTCAGCTATGCTAGAGCCCATAATAGCTTGTGGCTGCACACGGAAGTTTCTAGCATGAATAATCTTATGATCCCTTTGAGCCTGGGTGGCGGACCTTATACATACAGACAACACTGGGTTCTCCAGGTGCCTCAATCCACCCAGATGTGAGTTTTAGTTGCCACCTTAAGTTGAACCATTATTAAACATCTCACATCTGTCATGAATATCACTCAAACCCAATCCACGTCTACGAGCATAGCATGGCAATATAATAGCAACGTAGAAGTAACTCCCAAGGGTTTGATATAGTAAACAGGTAATAGGTACTACCTCAACTACTTCCCAGATACCCACAGTTTATTTAGATCCTAATCATGCAATGTGTTTGAGGAAAAAGATCTAATGCAATAAAACTGGGTATGAACGGGATATGATCAAAGTGTTACTTGCCTTGCTGATGATCCGCAAAACCTAGCGAGTCGAAGTAACAAGCGGCACACTCCGGGTACTCTATCGCAAACAAACAAGCATACAATCAGTACTCAGCTAATGCACAGGTAAAACTCGAATGAAAGATCCAACCAGAAATTTCAACTTAAGAACTCCGGTTTGCAAAAAGAATCAACTCGAAAGAAGCAACGAAAGTCAAACGGCGAAAGAAAGAAACTTCGTTTGCTAATCTGGATCTAGGTCAAATTTTACTGTAGCAAAAACTTGTTTGAGTAGGTTAAACGGAAAGAGAATTTCGAGACGAAACTCTAGGCGCTTGAATCGCCTGATTCCGATAAACGAGCGAAAAGTTAAACAGATTCGAAGATTCGATCAGAAATCGAATCCGAGAAAATAACGAGAAAATCCGATGAAAAAGAAAAACGGACGAACGGTTAAATAACGGACGTTCGTTAACAGAGAAAAACCGACGAACGCGTTCGTTAAAACGAACGGTTCGGTGAACGCTCGCGAAATAAGAAAACCGAAAAAAACCGATCTAGGGTTTTTTTTAAACGAAGGGTTTTTTTTACAGAAAACCGGTCAACGACGGGGATAAACGACCGGCGGCAGTACCTCGTCGGGCGGGCTCCGGCGAGGGGCTCCGGCGGGGCGGGGCTCGGCGGCGGGCTCGGGGCTTGGGGAGACGGCGAGGGGCGGCGGCTCCGGGCTCCCGGCGGCGGCGGCGGGCGAGGCAACCGGCGGCGGCGGCGGCGATGATGCGGGCGGGCGGCGGCGGCGATGTCGGCGGCGGCGGCTCGGGGTGAGGAGAGAAGAGAGGGGGGGTATTTAAGGAGGGGGCGGCGGCGGTGCTTGGGGAAGGGGGCACCCGAGGCGGCGGCGGCTTCCGTGCCCGGAAGGGACTCCGGCGGCGGCGGCTTCGTGCGGGAGGAGGAGAGGCCGCGGGCGGGCCGTCGGCTGGGCCTTTGGCCCAGTCGGCGCGGGCGCGTTTTTTTTTAAAAGTTCCGTGGAAAACATTGCGTAGAAAAATAAATAAAAATCAGAAAAATATGAAATAAATTTTCCCCGTCTAGTTAGAAAATCTAGAATAGGATGAACATTTTTAAAATAAAAAAAATAAATATTTTGAAAACATACAATATTTTTAATGCAATAAAAATTGCAAATAAAATCCAAATAAATCCCAAATATTGTTTTTAACATTTTTCCTCCAGTATTTCAATTGTTTTGGAGAAGTCATATTTTCTCCTCTCGTTTATTGAAAATTGAAATATTTTTCCGGAGAGAAAAATAATTAAAACCAAAATCCTCGTTGGAAAAATTAATTGAAAAAAATACGGGAAAATCCCCAACTCTTTCCGAGGGTCCTTGAGTTGCTTAGGATTTATCGAGGATTTGTCAAAATGCAACAAAACATGATATGCAAATGATGATCTATGTATAACATTCCAAATTGAAAATTTGGGATGTTACAGGGTACCACGCGTCTACATGTACAACAACACTATTGGCTCTGTTGTGATGCTAGTAATGTACATGATATGAGAAGTCAAGTGTATACACAATTGAAATTGAAATCAACAGAGGTATTGATAAGAGCAAGCCTGTTAAAGAAACATGCGTGAACATACCTGCTGTGCCATTGGAGTTTCGATTGGATCCTTCAATTTAAAAATAAGTTTGTATGAGTAAATACAATGATACAAGAGCAAAGCAGTATGCACGATAGCAATCATAGTTAAAAAAGGCGTGCCTAAGCGAGCGCTTAAGCGCGCCTAGGCTCTAGGCGTTGGCAAAATGCATTGCGCATAACTACGCTTAACCTGTGCATAACTGCGCATAAGTATGCACTTTTGTCAGTAAAGCGCAAGGCGGTGGCAAAATGCACAATTAACGCCTAGCGCTTTTTGAACTATGATAGCAATGGAATCTTAAATTAGAACAGTGGTTCTTCAGGTTTAGGCACTTGTTCTACATGAACAGAGTATAGTAAGACGCAAGAATATAGTACTTAAAATAGAAAATGAGCTCATAGACCTTACCACATTCTTGGTTCGGGACCAGTACAGAACAAGGCGTTCCCAGTCATCGTCCAGTAAATGTGTCTCAGGAGAACGTAAGGGAATTTGATGAGTTTCTTTGCCGGTGAAGTATGTTTTCTTCATGTAATTCCGATACTGCCACCAAGCATTCTTGAAGATAGCAGAGGTATTAGCACAGGTTACCTCATCCTGAGTTTCCAAATCGGTCCTTCTCTATACAAAAAAATGGGAAAATTTGTTGTATTATAACCATCATGGAGGTAGGATGTATGGGACAAAGCAAAGTAATTGTCATGAATAACATTACTTACACATAACTCCTGGACAAACACCTGCAACTGGCATTTTCCTTCATCTTCAGTATAATATTTCCAAGATGGGAAGATACGCACATACAATTTAACAACATCAAATGCGATAGATGCTAAAGTACGACTAGCTGGTTGTGCTTCCTCCACAGGAATAGGCGTACTAACTGGTGGAGTTGGGGTTCACCATGGTAGTACTGGCCCTTTGGGCACTGGAGCTGCCGTACTAACTGCTCTTGTTTGGGAGCTCTGTGGTGGAGATGGTGCTGTGTCAACAGGAACTGGGTTACTATCTGCTGGGGTTGGGGTTAGATTGGGTGAAGCTGGTTCTCTGTCCATCGCAGTAGGGGTACAATCTGCGAGAGTTTGGGTTATGTGTGGTAGGGCTGGTTCTCGTGCATGTACAACCGGGGTGCTATCTCCACCAAGAGGTAGCACTGTTTTATTTGAAGATTGTGTTTTTAGTCCGCTAGATACTGGCATCACCCGCTCCAATTCAAATGGCTGATAAACAGGAAACATAGTTCAATGTACAGACATTGTATGAGAGACAGATGCAATAGATAGTGTGGAAAAAAGAGGACATGAAATAGTTGACATGTATATTGTTTAACTAAGACGGATAGCATGACATAATTTCACATATATGATGTCTATCTAAACTGGATAGCATAGCATAACATAATTCAAAGATATGATGAATAACTAAACAGGATCACATGACATAATTCACCTACATGTTATCTAAGTAATCAGGATCGCATCATTTAATTCACATATGTGATTTATATGCTAAACAGAGGGCATTAGATATGATGTCTGAACTAAGAACATGGTGTTGAATATTGTGCATATGATGTCTAAACTATGCAATGCAAGACACCATATGCATGATATGAGCAGTATAACCGTGCCAAGTTAGAGCATACACCTCGGTGGGGGAATAGGACTGGTGATCTGTCTCTGAATCCATCTCTAAGGAGCTATCGGGACCCAACAAGAGATCTGCTTCGACAGGTAGCACTGTCTGCTCTGAAGGCCTTGTTTTCACTCCAGATTTTTCAATCTCCCACCCAAATGGCTGATTCACAAGAAGAGTAGTTTAATTTACAAGCATTGTCGACAAATGGAAATGTAATGAAGAAAAGGATAGGCAAGATATCATTCAAATGTATGATGCTTGGTTAAACAGGATGGCATTGCACATTTCACATATATTATGGCTGGCTAAAAGACATGAGACTGCATAATTCCCATATATGATATAGAAACTAAACAGGTGGCATTATAGAACATGTCTAAACTAAGCAGATGACATATATGATGTCAAAAGTAGGCACTGCAAGGCAACATATGCATGATATGACTAACATCATCATGCCAAGGTAGAGTAAACACCTTGGGGGGTAAATAGGAGTGGTCAGCGGTGTCTGAATCCGCCTCAGAACAGATATCTTCCTCTCGATTACAATCTGGAGAGGGGCGGGGAGGGTTTGCCATTGAACCCACCATGGAGCGATGTCTGCATGACATTGTGTTGCCGCGCAAAACTCTTCTCTTTTTCTCTACATGTTCAGCATGACTGTGTACAATATCTGACATGCATACGAAAAAAATATGGTGAGATTATGTAAGGAGAGCATGCAGAAATTTAGAGTGATGGTAACAACCAGTGGATGGATCCAAAAATAATGATAGCAGGCTGATGATTGCTTCAGTTTAATAAAAAGACAGATGATGATTGCTTTACTATTTGTTTCCCACCCAAGATGGACAACATAGGCATACCCTAGGTGAACCAGATATTAGACAGAGATACTATTCATTGCTTCCTCGATATGTGCCCCACAACTAATTTAGAACTCAAGTTTGAACATTAATTTGGACCTGACTTGGAGTCCAAGAGGTGAACAGGACGATAAAGTAGCAGGTAATTTTAAGCAATGCATAACATAAGCAGAAACAAAAGAGTGTGACCTCTCTTGTGGACCCGTGTACTCCTCAGGTTCATCTGCTGAGTCGATGATGGTGATGCCGTTGTGGTGGGTGCCGGCGGCAGGGAAGGAGATCTGAGGCGGCGAAAGACGGTCAGGAGTCGTGATGTCTGGTTTGGTGGATGTTTCTGTCGATGGAGCAGCTCAGGTGAGGTGGACAACGTCGCGGAAGGAGCAGGACAAACCACACAAAGTTCCCTTCGACACCTACCTGTAACTGAAATAATTCTGTAAGGGCTCATTTGGCTTGCATGATTCTAAAAACGTAGGGATAGGAAAAACACCAGAATAGGATAGGAATGCACATGGTAAACAGAGCATTTGTAAACACAGGATTTCTGTCAACTTGGGTGTTTGGTTTACAGGAATTGGAAGAGCAGAGGAATGCAAAGAAACATGGCCAAAATAAAGTGAAACCATATGAAAGCGTGTACAGTTAGAATGTTATTCTGCCACTAATGCACTTGGTCTTGTTTTCATGCATAGGATTTTGAAAAGTAGGTCCAGGTGGATGTTTTGCTTCATTCCTTTCAACAAAACGCATGAATAATTGAATAGTAGAGTGCCATTGGAAAATTCACTATTGCTATGTTTTTCCGTTGAACCAAAATAGCCCTAATGGATCGACATGAATGTATAGTAATAAGTGATGCAACAAGTGTACAACCTCTTTGCCGTAGCCGTGTCGACCTCAGCATTATTGGGTTGGTCGCTAAAGCAGTTGAGGCAGAGGTGGCTGTCGGAAGTGTGGAGGAAGATCTGAGGAATCTGTAGACGGCGTCCAGGGCACTGCTTTGTTGTGATGGATCGTTCTGTCGTTGGAGCAGCTCCGGTGAGCCGTAAGACGTCAAGGCTGAAGCAGCACAAGACATACATCGTCAATCTCAAGTGGGATTCTAATAGCATCTCCAATAGATGATGTAAAATAGATGTAAAATTTACATCACCAAAAACCACCTGACTACAACAGATGAGGTAAAAACTGTTGAATTTGAACTTAACTATCGAAACTGAAATTTACTGTGGAATTCGAATGTTACTGTCGAAACTGAATGCAATGGTAGCAGAGAGGCACTTGACATGTAGTTTAGGGAGGGCCTGCAGTTCATCTTCAACCTGCACCCCCCTGAGCCACCAGCCACCACCAGCCGAACCGCCGGCCCCAGCGCCGCCTCGCCGCCCCAAAACAACTCCCCACCGCCGGTCCGCCGCCGCCTCGGCCAGCCCTCTAGGCCCCCCGCCCCCACCCTGAACCCTAAGATAGATAGTAGGGTACCTCTCCGGCGAGCCCCCATCCCCGCTGCGGGTGGTTCTTCCTTAACTCCGGCGAGCCCCCCCCCCCTGAAAATCGACTGACCTAAAAGTCGATTCAAGTCGACTGAAGTGTAGCTAGATTGGAGCAGAGCAGCAGCACGAGCGAGGGGGAGAGCAGCAGCAGCGCAAGCGAGCGAGCGAGAGCCAGAGCAGCAGCAGCTGGGCGAGCGAGCGATCGAGCGAGAGCTGGAGTAGCAGCAGCAGCGCGAGTGAGCGAGCGAGAGCCGGAGCAGCAACAGCAGATCCGGCTGGTATGGACGCCGCCGCCGAAGGGGACTCGCACTGGGGGAGAGCCGCCGTGGAGATGTCGCCCGCGGCGCCAGCTTCAAGGTAGCCGCTCCATGGGGGTGCGGGATGGAGCACCGTCGGCGCCGGGAGGTCGAGTTAAGGAGAAGGTGCGA
This sequence comes from Triticum aestivum, assembly GCF_018294505.1. Classification (NCBI taxonomy): domain Eukaryota; kingdom Viridiplantae; phylum Streptophyta; class Magnoliopsida; order Poales; family Poaceae; genus Triticum; species Triticum aestivum. Next base: position 327,154,531 of record NC_057805.1, read on the forward strand.
TGCGATGAGTGTACAACCTCTTTGGTGGCGCTGAGTAGGCCTTGGCTTCGTCGAGGAGTCGGTGAGGATGTTGCGGTTCCGGTGGAGCAGGTTAAGGCGGTGCTGTGGGGATGGAGCAGCCGCGATAGACGAGGCGATCGTCGGAGCAGCTCCTTAGAGGTGGAGGACGGGGCAGCTGAACCGGCGAGACGATGAGATGGACGACGGATCCTCATCCGGGGAGATGGACGAGGGACGTCGAGCTGTTGCGGTGGACGACGTCGTCGGGGAAGAGGCTCGGCTGGGCAGCGGTGAGGTGGCGGACGGAGGAGGGTGGGGTTTCGCGGCTGGAGCGGAGAGGTTATGGGGGCTTGGGATTTCGAATGGCAAAAAGGAGGCGATGGGAGGGGGTGAACCATGACTTAGGGACGCACTTGTCCAAAATGTAGGGTGTGTTACAAAAGTACCCCCCACCGATTTGAACTAGCGGCCCTTCCGGCTCAGGGTTAGAAGGGGGATTTCGCGTGTCGGGATTTGGCAGCTGGAGGGAGTTTTCGCGCGCGTTGTAATTTCGGGATAGCAAGGCGCGGATTGTGAAGGCGCTAGTTTTGGGAGCACGATATCTGAATTTTCGGGATATAACAAGGCGCGGGTTGAATTTTAGGGACAAGCCTAACATGTAATATTGTACTTGTACGTACCAAATCAGTTCGCACTTCCCTCAACCAAAAAGAAACGAAAAAATAGAACTATTCACACCACACAAACAGAGAGTCTTGCCCCGTTTTACTATAAAAATGCTATTCAAAGCTACTCCCTCCTTCCATCTATATAGGGCCTAATGCGTTTTTCGATGCTAACTTTGACCAAATATTAGAACGATAATATATGACATGCAACTTACACAAAGCACACCGTTAAGTTCGTGTGTGAAAGGTACTTTCAATGATATAATTTTCACAATGTGCATGTCATGTACTATTAATCTTGTCAATAGTCAAAGGCGATCTTAAAAAACGCATTACGCCCTATAAAAAAGGAAGAAGGAGGGAGTATGAATCCATGTTATGTCCAATTAATTTTTTTCGCTTGCTGTATGATGCATGTAACCTACTCATACCAACATTTTAGTGCATTCCAAATGTCTATACTACCGCCGCAATTCGAACTGAATTTGAATTCGTTTCTCCATTTCAATAAGAATCTACAATCATGATTGTTGCCAACTTCAACCATCATTCGTGTATTACCTTAATAACACACCACATGATTACTATAGAGATAGATATGAACTATGTGTACTACATGAACTCGAATTCTATTTTTTGAATACACTTGATGTTGATTCCAAATAATAGTACATTTGATGTACTAACAATATATTCATAATCTAAACCATGTTCCATACATACACCGTGTTTATCACACATAGTATAGTGCCCCGCCCCCTACATTATGACAAGTATTTAGACCTGAGCTGCAAAAGCCACACATTAGCCCAAATTATGATCAATGTTCTATATATTATACGTAGTACTAGCAAGGTGCCCATGCGTTCCACAGAACATCAACATGATTGATACGTCTCCAACGTATCTATAATTTTTGATTGTTCCATGCTATTATATTATCCATCTTAGATGTTTATGGGCTTTAATATGCACTTTTATATTATTTTTGGGACTAACCTATTGACCCAGAGCCCAGTGCCAGTTCCTGTTTTTTCCCTTGTTTCAATGTTTCGAAGAAAAGGAATATCAAACGGAGTCGAAACAGAATGAAACCTTCTGGAGAAGTTATTTTTGGAAGGAAAGCTACCCGATAGACTTGGAGTGCACGTAAGGAAAGAAACGAGGGAGCCACGAGGTAGGGGGGCGCGCCCACCCCCCTAGGGCGCGCCCTCCACCCTCGTGGGCCCCTCGTGGCTCCCCTGACGTACTTCTTTCACCTATATATATATACCCATATACCCTAAAACGATGGAGACCATGAGTAAATAAAAGTGTGATGATCATCATTATTAGAGCATTGTCCCAGTGAGGAAAGGATGATGGAGACCATGATTCCCCCACAAGTCGGGATGAGACTCCGGATGAAGAATAAAAAAAAGAAAAAAAAAGAGGCCATAAAAAAAGGAGAAAAGGCCCAAATAAAAAAAAAGAGAGAAAAGGAGAGAAGGGACAATGCTACTATCCTTTTACCACACTTGTGCTTCAAAGTAGCACCATGATCTTCATGATAGAGAGTCTCCTATGTTGTCACTTTCATATACTAGTGGGAATCTTTCATTATAGAACTTGGCTTGTATATTCCAATGATGGGCTTCCTCAAAATGCCCTAGGTCTTCGTGAGCAAGCGAGTTGGATGCACACCCACTTAGTTTCTTTTTGAGCTTTCGTACACTTATAGCTATAGTGCATCCGTTGCATGGCAATCCCTACTCACTCACATTGATATCTATTGATGGGCATCTCCATAGCCCGTTGATACGCCTAGTTGATGTGAAACTATCTTCTCCTTTTTGTCTTCTCCACAACCACCATTCTATTCCACCTATAGTGCTATGTCCATGGCTCACGCTCATGTATTGCGTGAAGATTGAAAAAGTTTGAGAACATCAAAAGTATGAAACAATTGCTTGGCTTGTCATCGGGGTTGTGCATGATTTAAATACTTTGTGTGGTGAAGATAGAGCATAGCCAGACTATATGATTTTGTAGGGATAAGTTTCTTTGGCTATGTTATTTTGAGAAGACACAATTGCTTTGTTAGTATGCTTGAAGTATTATTATTTTTATGTCAATATGAACTTTTGTCTTGAATCTTTCGGATCTAAATATTCATACCACAATTAAGAAGTATTACATTGAAATTATGCCAAGTAGCATTCCACATCAAAAATTCTGTTTTTATCATTTACCTACTCGAGGACGAGCAGGAATTAAGCTTGGGGATGCTGATAGGTCTCCAACGTATCTATAATTTTTTATTGTTCCATGCTATTATATTATCCATCTTAGATGTTTATGGGCTTTAATATGCACTTTTATATTATTTTTGGGACTAACCTATTGACCCAGAGCCCAGTGCCAGTTCCTGTTTTTTCCCTTGTTTCAGTGTTTCGAAGAAAAGGAATATCAAACGGAGTCGAAACGGAATGAAACCTTCTGGAGAAGTTATTTTTGGAAGGAAAGCTACCCGATAGACTTGGAGTGCACGTCAGGAAAGAAACGAGGGAGCCACGAGGTAGGGGGGCGCGCCCACCCCCCTAAGGTGCGCCCTCCACCCTCGTGGGCCCCTCGTGGCTCCCCTGATGTACTTCTTTCACCTATATATACCCATATACCCTAAAACGATCGGGGAACAGAATAGATCGGGAGTTCCGCCGCCGCAAGCCTCTGTAGCCACCAAAAACCAATCGGGACCCTGTTCCGGCACCCTGCTGGAGGGGGGGATCCCTCACTGGTGGCCATCTTCATCATCCCGGTGCTCTCCATGACAAGGAGGGAGTAGTTCACCCTCGGGGCTGAGGGTATGTACCAGTAGCTATGTGTTTGATCTCTCTTTCTCTCGTGTTCTTGATTTGGCACGATCTTGATGTATTGCGAGCTTTGCTATTATAGTTGGATCTTATGTTTCTTCTCCCCCTCTACTCTCTTGTAATGGATTGAGTTTTCCCTTTGAAGTTATCTTATCAGATTGAGTCTTTAAAGATTTGAGAACACTTGATGTATGTCTTGCCGTGCGTATCTGTGGTGACAATGGGATATCACGTGATCCACTTGATGTATGTTTTGGTGATCAACTTGCGGGTTCCGCCCATGAACTTATGCATAGGGGTTGGCACACGTTTTCGTCGTGATTCTCCGGTAGAAACTTTGGGGCACTCTTTGAGGTTCTATGTGTTGCTTGAATAGATGAATCTGAGATTGTGTGATGCATATCGTATAATCATACCCACGGATACTTGAGGTGACATTGGAGTATCTAGGTGACATTAGGGTTTTGGTTGATTTGTATCTTAAGGTGTTATTCTAGTACAAACTCTAGGGCTGTTTGTGACACTTATAGGAATAGCCCAACGGATTGATTGGAAAGAATAACTTTGAGGTGGTTTTGTACCCTACCATAATCTCTTCGTTTGTTCTCCGCTATTAGTGACTTTGGAGTGACTCTTTGTTGCATGTTGAGGGATAGTTATATGATCCAATTATGCTATTATTGTTGAGAGAACTTGCACTAGTGAAAGTATGAACCCTAGGCCTTGTTTCCTAGCATTGCAATACCGTTCGTGCTCACTTTTATTATTAGTTACCTTGCTGTTTTTATATTTTCAGATTACAAAAACCTATATCTACTATCCATATTGCACTTGTATCACCATCTCTTCGCCGAACTAGTGCACCTATACAATTTACCATTGTATTGGGTGTGTTGGGGACACAAGAGACTCTTTGTTATTTGGTTGCAGGGTTGCTTGAGAGAGACCATCTTCATCCTACGCCTCCCAGGGATTGATAAAACTTAGGTCATCCACTTGAGGGAAATTTGCTACTGTCCTACAAACCTCTGCACTTGGAGGCCCAACAATGTCTACAAGAAGAAGGTTGCGTAGTAGACATCAATGATCATGGGGAGGCCTAATTTGCAAATATGGAGAGGGGTGTGGGTATCTTTTTCAAAATTGCCATAGTTTCCTTCCTATCCGTCAGATATAAATCAGACGGCTTATATTTCAGGATGGCAGGCACACCATCATCAACAACTCCGTTTTTTATAAGAGTGGAGATAAAATATATTATATGTAGTATAACATGTTCATAACCACACCATGTGTATCACCGTTATATATATTCACACATGCGTCGGTTTAAAACACTATGATAAATTCTTCAAATATCCGAATTCGCTTTTTATAATGAAGTATGATCTCTATTCGTCTTTTACACCCACACAATCCTCTTATCTTTGTAGCTAGCTCTAACTTTCTCTCGTGCATGCACATGCCCGCATCCCTCTCACCCTCTCTCATCATTCTCTAGCTCCATCGCGCAAATTCGTCTTTTCACTTTAGGTCGTTCACCCACGGTGTGTGTAGGCCCCCAGCTCCTTCTTTACGGCATACATCGATCGATATGCCTCTCTAGCCAGGTGTGCCTACCACAAACACAAGCTTCCCCTCTTCTCTTATCATCGTCCATGCCTCACTCCCACCACTCGTTTCATCGATCTCGTACTCGCACACTCCTTCCCCCTCGATATAGTATGACTCTCGTTTACTCCTAGATGCATCCCTCTCTCTCTATCCTTCTCCCCGTGCCTCATTTGCTTCTAACACACACATGCATGTATACCGATCGATCTCCCAACATATACCTAGGTCGACTTTAACTATTCCCCCCCATCGATCGACGTACCTCACAAGTTATGTCTCTCCTTTATCTTACAAAGGACGATTGATCTTCCTATGTAGTTATGTCTGCTTACCACAGCCATATCGTCCCCCTCATCATTCGTGCATGCCTCCTGACCCGTCTCTCACACCCACGTGCACAGACATGCAGCCATCCGCTCTCTTATTGATATTGCAGGCGTGCCCTCCGGTTGTCTAGCAAGCCTATCCCACCATTTGTTAGAAGCAACTCCACTACCACCCCCTCCAACACTCTAGCTCTGTCTCTCTCCCAACCTTATTCCTCTCCTACACATATGCATGGATGCCGATCGATCTCCCTTAATACATGAGGTAGATCGATCTCCCTTAATACATGAGGTAGGCCTCTCTCCTCCTCCACACATATACCAGCCATTGCACCTCTATAGTTAATTAGGCCTCCCTCCCCCCCACCACACACCGATAGTCGAGCGCTGTAGGTAGGTATCCATGCCACAGAGACAAACTGCACCTGTCCCCTCTCACGTTCCAGTAGGCCAGCCACTCTATATCTTTGACGTGGGCACACACAAATTCGATGGCACTCTTTATCGATCGCGCGCGCGCACACACACACATCATCCCTCTCTTCGATTCTATGGACACCTCAAGCTGATGATACCTCCACTCTCTTCTCGTGGATCGCCCCCTCTATATATATGATATATCCAGGACTCTATTTCACACACATTGCATATGTTACATTTTTTGATTGAGCCCCCCCCCCCAAAAAAAACTCTCATGAACCACACACTATATCTCTCTACGTTTGTATCTCTCTCACACAACCCCACGTAGGTGGTGTACGTATACAAGAAGATAATAGGTGCACCGTGCACGTACTCACGCTTCGTGCCCAGCCACACCCGCGCGGATACACGGTGGAGCTCATTTCTGTACGAAATGGCAGCCCACGTGCTAATTTGAACGCGTGTAGCGGTTGTTTACCTACGGAGGTCGTGTACCACGCGTGCACGAAACCAAGTTCGACTTGATGCATTGGCGCGTTATTTTTAAATAAAGTTATATCGCTCAATGGCACGTACACAGAATATAAAACGATTTTTATGGAGAAGTAGGTAGTCCGCTCCACTATATACAATGGAGCCTGCCTGCTTGGTTTGTCTCTCTTCAGAGTATGTCACAAAAGGTTGTGGTGGCCTCTCTCTCTCTCACCGTTGGTCACTGATCCGGCAGCATCCCGTCCGCCGGCGGAAAGGGAGGACATGCATCGTTTGTCCGTTTGACGGCTCCGAGGCAGCACGTCCCGATCTGTGGTACACGCCGTTCTCTCTGACCAAGCTCCGGCGCGGTAGGGCCTACACCACCTGCTCGCTGCCGCAGTATGGGCAGATTCCGCCCACCGCCGCTCACCTAGTTACATCCCGACGACCTCCAGGTATCCCCTCCGGCCTTGCTCCACTGCCCGTCTTCCCACGTCGCTGCATGTGGATCTTCCATAGTTCTTTGCCCAAAACGTAGCTCGTCCGGCGTACTTTCCATATTGAAATCTCGTCCTCACACCGTTTTAGACAAACACAACCGTGTTGTTATCTTCCGTTAGGACAAGGAATATGCTTCTTTTTTGTCGTTGCATGTGTCATCAACTGTTATTGGCCAATAATTGTTTCCTTTCTACCTCTTTTTTTGCAAATAGGGCTATCCATTTCACCTCTTTGCTATTGCGACCTTTTGGTGAACTGCACAATTCACTTTTTTCTTAAGAGTGTTTTGTGCAGTTCTACCAAAATGTCACACGGGCAACGTCTCTACATTTCAGTGCGACTGCACAAAGGGAGATTGGTTTTGCTCTATCCTCCTCATCCAACTCCGAGCCTAATCTTCTCCAACTAGTTAGTCTTAAGAAAGACTGCAAAGGTGACCGACTTCTATTTGTGTGTTTATTGTTTCATCAACAGTCCTCTATTATCGTAATCACACTTAACATCTTTGGAACAGGGACGCTCAGCTCTATTTTAGTGGAACTGCACAAAATGATCAGAATGTTGCATGCTCCAGACAACCACTTTTTTCCCAACATGCCTTGTTGATTTAGACAGAGCTGGGGGGACATTGCTGCCAATGAAAGCATGGATCAATTTTAATTTAACACCTTCTCACAACTTTGTCTTCAGTTGTGATGTACTACCTCCTTTTATAGGGCTCAATTCAAAAATCTCGCCAACCAAGGTAGATGGTGAGTGGTGGAACAATTTTTGTAGTTTGCAAAACCACTCAATTAATGCGCTTGTTTTCCTCGAAAATTGTGTTTACCAATGCATTAATTGTAATGCATGCATGCATAAAGTACATGCATTGGTCAAATTTCTCTTAATACTTGCATGCAATGATTTATTGCACCTTGAAATCTGAACATGTGATGGGGAACAACCAAATTGAGACTTATAAAATGGGAAAACTAAAATTTTGAGATAAGCCCTATAAACCGGAAAGAAGGGAGTAAATATTAGCTCTGATCTGCTAATAATTGAGATGCATTAGCAAGGAAGTTAGTTTTTTATTGTTTCCGAAAGAGCATCGATGGCAAGACACACGAAACAAAAGCTGAAAGCTCACACCATTGTACAATTTCATGTCGCTGGAAAATTATTTGTATAGTACGTCAATTATGTAAACAAATGCTGGAAGCTTGATAGCATTGCCAGAAGCCTCTTCGGCATCCGGGTCCATGTGCCATGCACAAAATTATACTCCTTCATTTGTAAATATTTGTATTTTTACAAATTTCAAATGGGCGGCCTTGAATTCGTTGGCAAGGTGATCAGGGTCCTCTCCCTGGTCCTACCATGCTTTCTTGAAATAGCAGTTATTGTCTTCCTGGTCAGCTTTCGACGAGTGACTCTTGGTTGCGGGGCCAGGGGGGACCTACTATCTACTTAACCGCTAGGCAAAGAGGGAGGAGCCAGGAAGCGGGCGTTTAGTGAGAGTGTAGATTCACTCATTTTGCTTCGTATGTGTACTCCCTCCGTTCCTAAATATTTGTCTTTCTAGAGATTTCAAAAAGTGACTACATACGGAGCAAAATGAGTGAATCTACACTCTAAAATATGTCTATATATATCCGTATGTAGTAGTCCATTTGAATCTCTAAAAAGACAAATATTTGAGTAGTCACTCGTTGAAATCTCTAGAAAGACAAATACTCCGGAGTATATTTAAGAACCGAGGGGGTAGTGCACAGCCGCATGGGAGACTCAGCCCGGTCGTGCCCCGCATTAATAGTGAGTAATGAGCAGTCAAATCATAAGCCCCACCTTCCCCACTGTAAGTTGCTTGGAAGAAGCAACCATCAATACGCTCTTCTTTGAATCCGCTCATACTACTCCATCCGTCACTGTTTATAGAGCGCGCTTCAGAAAAAGAAAAAAATCTCTGGGACCAAGGCGACTAGCGATCGGCCTAAAAAATAGCATTGGTAGTTATAGCACGGCATCTATTACTAGAGGAAATAATGCGTACACACATGCATTGAGTGCTTCCACCCCGGGTACACACATGCATGCACTTACTCCACTCCGTAGTACATCGAGAGAAAATTGTGGACTTGATTGCGGCTACCACGCCCTAATTAATTGAGCATTAAACCAAATGCGTCTAAAGTCTCTCTGGTGGTGGAAATGCATTGAGAGAAATGCATCATAATGAAGCGCGCCCTGTAAACTGTGACGGAGGGAGGAGTAGTATGAAGGTGCAAAACCAAGTACGCGTATGGCCAGTCAGTCAACGCACCTCCTCTTGGCATATCACTGACATGTGGGACCGGAGTGTGAGCAAAACGATCTCAATTGACGGCAAAATGGCCAACCCGCGGTTCCTTGAGAGAGATGAGGAGCGAGAACACACAGTCGGGCTCGCACGAAGGCCAAGATATATTCGAGCATGGTTGATTGATATCATCATTACATGTTGGGCTGCCGTTTTCCGCCCTTCTCCGGAATAAATGTGTACTTTATCAGAGATTAAAAAAAAAGAGTACAGAGGCTCCACCATGCGGTTCTAGTAGTAGTACTACTCGGACTACTAAACCTTGCGCTTGGCTCTTCGCCTCTTCGTGAAGTCGAACAATGATGGTACTCCGCATGTTCGGTACTACAGTGTATGCCTCTGGCAATCTGACACCGAATGAACTGATGCATGTCCACCGCCTGGGCGAGTGTACGTTGCATTAGTCAAAAGGCGTAAGCGAGCTTCACCTTGTCCTGCAAGCTTCTCCTCGTTCTACGAGTTGACGGGACACACCAAAAAGTAGTGCTAGTCCATACTCCCTCCTTTCCGATTAATATGGCTTAATCTTTTTTGCGGGTAAATGGGAGAGGTTTATTCATATATAAGCATTCTTAGGACGATCAGCCAAGACACTGGTCACTAGGAAGCGAGGTACCCCACAAAAAAAGTAGGAAGCAAGGTGTTTCATCAAGCCAGCTCTCGGCCACATTCAAAGTGCAGCAAGCACGGTTCGCACAAAGATGCGCCACAAGGTTTGCTGACCTGTTTACATCCTGAATAACAAAAAAAGAGGAAATATTAAGCGCTCCTATTTGTAACAGGATATGAGCCAGAATTAAGCGAGAATTGTGGCGAGTGTTCCATGCAATCAACTTCCATTATCACATGTGGAACCCTCGAAGAGAACCAAATGTGTTGAAGATTGCTTTATCACATTTTAAAAATATAATAAGAATGCAGACGCTCCTCCATCCGGTTCCTAGTACTAGTATAGTACATACCTCTATAGACTATAGTAGTACTAGTACTAGTACTAGTAAACTTTGCGCTTGGCTGTTCGCCTCTTCGGGAAGTCGAACAATAATAGTACTAGTATAGTGTATGCTTCTGGCAATCTGACACCAAATTAACTGTTGCACGTCCACCGCCTGAGCGAGGGAGAGCTTGCATTAGTCAAAAGTTTCTCCTTGTCCTGCAAGCCACCGCGCGCAAGCTTCTCCCGTCCTGCAAGCTTCTCCTCGTTCGGCAAGTTGGCGGGACACATCAAAGTAATGCTAGTCCATACTGCCTCCTCTCCGGTTAATATGGCTTAATTTCAAACGAGATAAATACACTGTCTGTCACTGTATCTTTGTAAAAATACGGTCAGTGGACTTCATAATACGCTCATTGCGCTCAATATATACATTTTCCGGTGTTTATATGGTCACTAGCTCACCCTGGCTGAGTATGTGTGTGCATGCATGTGTAGGTTGAGCACTTGAGCGTGGCCGTGTGTGTTCCTTCGTGTGCTCGGACATGCATGCATTAGGGCGTCGCGCGCGTTTTTGCGTCCATGTGTACGTGTGTCTGTTGCATACACGTAGGGGGAGTACGTGTAGGGGCCACTAAAGGAGCAGTCAAATCACACAGTAAGTTAGTCGGAAGAAGCAACCATCATTTCACCCTTCAATGACACGTACGCAATATAAAATGGTTGATATGGAGAGAAAAAGAAAACCACTATATATACACTAGCAGGAGCCTAAGCTACAATCCTGCTTGCTTGGGTTGCTCTGTTCACAAGCATAGAACGACGGTGGCCACACTGCTGGTCACATATCCGGCCTGATCCCGCAGCTGGGGGATGGGAACAATGTTTTGCGTAGACGCGGTCGACATCGGCGAGGGAGAAAATCCACAGTCGATGGATCCCAATCGGGGGTCACCGTGGTATGGGCCGATGCCGCATCCCAACCGCCCTTCTAGCTACAGCCCGACGTCCCAGGTAGTCCATCTTCCTTTTGGAGCCGGCTTGCTCCACTGCCGCAGCTCCCCACGTAGCTCCATCTCCATGTCGATCTTTCTCTGCTTCTACCGGCTTCTACTTGTGATGAGTTTATGTCTCATGAACTAGTGCCAGTACTATTATTCCAATCACACTTCTTCAATATGTTTGCCATCAGGGATGCTCGGCTCGATTTTAGTGGAACTGTACAAAAGCATCGTATGATCCGAGGGTGCCAGCCGTCTTTCCTTCGACAGGTTCTACCTGGCCAGGAAATTAAATCCTGTTTAGGGTTTAGGGTTTAAGTCGTAGTGACCCCATCAGTAGTTTTTCCTTCGTACACGCTCTCACAACTTTTGTCTTTAGTTGTGAAGTAAATATTGGCTATGATCTGCGAATCATTGAGATGCATCAACATGCGTGTTAGTTTTCCTTTGTATTTGATGGAATGTTGTAGCGGGGCAACCTTGGAGTAGGAACTAAAATGGAGTGGAAAGTTTCCGTTTTTCCGGAGAAAAAATGGAAACGGAGAGAAACCAACGTTTCGTTTCGTTGGATCGCGCCATCGAGCAAAACAAACGTTTAAATCACGTCTGTCGCGTTCGTGTCTCACCCTCCTCCATGGCTCGACCCCACACGGTCGCTCGGCATGCCACTCACCGCAAACCGAGTATACGATAACTTTCCCGCCTGCTTGTCGATGGATCACGCCATGGAGTACTAGTACTACTGGAAGAGATTGACGAGTTGGGGGAGGACAGCTAGCTGTAGCATGGACTCCCAAGAACTTTTTACATGCATGTTGTGGCCGGCTATTGCGACCTTTGAACGCGGAGCAGTCGCGTGCACCAGGAAGCGACGCGGGCGACACTCTCTCGGCCGGCGCGCCGCTTCAATGCCGGCACCAGTGAGAGGTCGCCTCCGCTCTGGCCGGGCATGAATGCGGCACTGACCGTTTCGGGCGGGAAGCACGCGTGGGTGATGAAGAGGGTTCGGGTTGGTCAGGAGCGGCCGTGGCAACGGTCCGGACTCCCGCAAACAAGAGATGATGTACGTTAACACTACTAGGGAAAACCCTAGTAGTAGCGCGGGTTTTGAGGCTATCAGCAGCGCGGGCAGCCGCGCTACCAATAAGGTGCTACAGCTAACTGTTAGTAGTAGCGCGGTCTGTACCCGCGCTACTACTATAGACTGTATCAGCAGCGCGTTTCCAGAACACGCTACTATTAATTAGCTGTAGCGATTTCCTGGCCCCGCGCTACTGCTATATCTTTCATCATTCCCCCCGGCTTCCTACCCCATTTCAGCTTCAATAAACAGCAATTTCCAGATACTAGGTACTACTAGATATCAATTTCATAAAGCATTATAGGTACTAGGTAGTACTCCCTCGGTTCCAAATTACTCGTCGTGGTTTTAGTTCAAATTTGAACTAAAACCACGACGAGTAATTTGGAATGGAGGGAGTACTAGATAATAATTTCATATATACTCAACATGCATCCTCAAGCAGTACAAGGTGATATCGACGACAATCATCATATGTAGTTCTAGATAATATCGACGACGATCATCATATGTAGTTCTACATGATATCGACGACGATCATCATATGTAGTTCTAGATGATATAGCCACACACACACATATGTAGTTCTAGATGATATCAACGATGATCATCATCCTCAAGCCTGGGCGGTGGGTGGTCCTGATAGTAATTAGGATGGCCTGTCCAACACGAAGATTCTTGCCAACGAGGAATCTCTTCCACCCAACCGAGTTTAAGTGTGTGCGAACGTCTGTGTCCATGCGGTAAGTACAGGTGGTGACGGAGCCCCTTGCGGTAAGGCGTAGTCCAGCTGAGCCTTCTTCATCAGGCTCGATACCACAACTCACAGATAGGTTCTTTGGCAATTTCTGAATAATAAAAACATATCAATTAATAAATAGCCTCACACATACTCTTGCAAATATATTTCTATTAAGTCTAGATTTCTACACTATCAAAAGACACCGTAGTACGCATTTGTACTAACTAATCATGAATTCTACTAATAAGTATATATGGATTATCTACACTATTAATAGTTCCTTCGATTCTACACTAATAAGAGCATGTGATCAGACTCTACACTAAAGCATATCATCGACTAGATTCCACAAAGCATATCATTGGACTCTACACTAAGCATATCATCGGATTCACTAAGCATATCATCGATTAATTTGCAATTGTAAGTATAACAATGAAGCATATATATATCATCAAATTACTACAGGCAGTACGTATAACATACTATTTCATGCCGATCGACCATGGTACTTGTCAGGCAGGTCACGAATGGCACCCCGACAAAGTCATCACGTGGCGGAATTATGTCCCATAGGTTGCACACCTCCTCCTCGCTCAGCCTCATTCTTTGAGCTATGATGGCTTCATGAAGTGGGTTCTCATCATCTTCATCGAGTGGGTCCTCATTATCTTCATCATCTTCGTCATCTTCATCATCTTCGTCATCTTCCACCAGGTTGAGATAAATGACAACCAGCTTGGGTCTTTCTGCTCTGAAGGAGAAGCCGATCAACTCACCACCAGTAAGACACATGTGGGCAAGGAAACGGGCCCATCCATCTCCTCCAATCTGCGACATATTGCGTCCTTTCTCGACCTCCATAGTGTACGCCCCCCAGGAGCCTCAAATGTCACAGTGTCTCCTGTCAGCTTGTTGAATTTCAACCTCACATTGCATGGGACGATCTGTGTAAAAAAGCAAAATGACACAATGCAGTAATGCCAACACTAAAAATAAAATAGTTGTTACATTTCATCTAATTTCTTACCACCGCATGACGAAAACTCGGCTAGAAGTAGATGCCGAACAGCTTGCTAGTTGCAAGGCTGCTGGCGCACCTTGACTTGCACAGTCGACATAGTGGTGGTGGTGGCGGCATTTTCCTAAAGCAATATGAGCAAAGGATTAACGATTCACTTCACAGGAAAGAAAAACAGTAGCATGTGATATTTTTGGTTCTTCCGCGAGAAGCAATTTTATGGACAAAGCATTTCGGTGGCACCTATTGCCGAAAAAACTTTTCACAAATATGTACCAAATAAGGGTACCACCTACCAAGACATTTCATCTCATTTGGCCCCTATTGCCTAAGATAATTGATTAAAAAAACAAGTGGCAAATTTAACTAAATTGGCACCTACATTTTGCCAAAAAGTAACTTATTACAAAAAAACAAAAGCATCTACCTATCCATGTACAGAAAAAATAAGAATAAAATGGTGCATACTAAATCAACTAGCCTACTAAATCCACTAGCATACTAAATCAACTAATTCAAAATGTTCTAAATCAACTAAATCAAGATGTTCTAAATCAATTACATACTAAATCAACTAAATCAAATTGTTCTAAATAAACTAAATCAACTAGCCTACTAAAGCAAAATGTAGCAGGGAGGAGGGGTTGTGGATGGAGGAGGGAGGAGGGAGAAGGAGGGGAAACTCGAGGAGGGAGAAGAGAGTAGGACGGAGGAGGAAGACGGAGCGAGGAGGGGCCAGCCGGCGGCGAGTGGAGGGAGGGCGGAGGAGGAAGGCGGAGCGAGGAGGGATCGGCCAGCGGCGACTAGAGGGAGGATAGAGGAGGAGGCCGGTACCGAGTCCAGCGAGGAGGAGGAGGTGGCGACGGCGGAGATCGGAGGAGGGGCGACGGGGGAGGACCGGCGTGGGGGGTTGAGGGGGGAGATCGAGTGAGTGTGAGTGTGAGTGGATCAGATAGGTCGGAGAGGGGGGATGGAATGGCTTAGCAGTAGCGCGCTAGAGCAAAAGGCGCTACTGCTAAACCACCTAGCAGTAGCGCCTTTCACAAAGAGCGTGCTACTGCTATGTGTGAGCATGTAAAAATAGACATCAAAAATACATTGATCATCAATGATCTTTTTGTGTACAATCTGATTTGTCAATATGAGTCCTCACCAGTTTAGGAACTGGTGAAGACTCATATTGCGGCCACAAATTCTACACATAGAGTTCAATGAAGACCAAGTGGTTGTGGAAGTTTGAGAAGTAACATATTTAAGGTGGTACAAACTCTCTTCACGAAGCGAGGTGGGACTAAATTTTTTAGTAAACTTAGCAGTAGCGGTTATTGTGTAAATGCGCTATTGCTATGGTCCCTAGCAGTAGCGCTCTTCATATTAGCGCGCTGCTGCTAGAACTAGCCTCGCGGCGGCGTCGTGGCAATTATAGCAGTAGCGCGTCTTATAGTGGGCGCGCTACTGATACATTTATTTCAGCAGCACGGTTTGTGCGCGCGCGCTACTGCTAGTTAGCAGCAGCGCCTTATTTTAAAGCGCGCTGCTGGTAAGATTCTGTGTATAGGCTTTTCCCTAGTAGTGTAATATTGCCGCGTATATAATTAACAACGTAAATAATGTGCCAGTTGGACAAATATGATTGGAGATGGAGATGGAAATGGAATTTTACGTAAACACGGATATGCATGTCTATATCTATGTGTGTGTGCGCGACGACTCTCGCGACATGGAAGCGGGGGCGTGTTTTTGATCGAGTTTTCTTTCTTGGTACGTTAAAAAATTGTCCGCCAGTTTTCGTTTCTTTTTTCCGGGAACACGTGTATTCTATTTAAAACCACTGCTATGGAGAGATTGTTTTACTCCATTATAGCCTCTTGTTTGATAGAGTTTCTCGCGTCTTGCTCTCTCACCCTCTCCATATCAAAACAAGATGATAGTGTCCACACTATCTCTCTCCTCACCGGTGGTCACAGATCCGGCCGAATCCCGTCCGCTGCGGGAGGTGAGGAGGTGCAGCGTTGACGTTGTCACCGTCGGCGATGGAGGAAGCCGATGCGCACCGTCCTCTCGGAGCCGGCGCTGGCGCGGACGAAGGTACTCCGCGCCCTTGTTCGCTGCCGTCGTGTGGGCAGATCCCGCTCGCCCGCCTAAGCGACATCTCGCCCACCTGAGGTATAACTTCTTGTACTGGTCCAGCTCCCGAGGTCGCTGCATGCGGGTTTTCTTCTATGCCACTACTCCCCAGCTCCCCATGTATAGTAGCTAGGGTTCGTCGGCTGGTCCAACATCACCTACTATTATAGAGGAAATGCCACTCAAAAAGTTGTCCTGATTTATGCCTCAGTGGAGGTATACATGTTGTTTCGACAAAAAGTACATGGTGGTTGTGCGGTCATTGTCCATATGCTCCTATTGCTGCTGCTAATCTAATACTATCACTGCTTAAATGAAGAAATGCTTTTTTTCTCGGGTATCCTGGTTTAGTTCCCATCAAGATAATCATGATGCTTCTGTTTGTTGGTGTACTTTTCATAATTCTTATTGACAATTGAGATGTCATTGTTAATCTTGTAAAACAAAGTAACAACACTATATCCCTTTTTTATATTTTTGGAAACAGCGATGCGTATCTCCATACCGGGGCATGTCTTCCTCAATTTTAGTTGAACTGCAGAAAATTGGATGGCCATTGTTGTTTTGCCTCACTGTCCTCTGCCACGTGGTTCTTCCTTCCTTGAGCTTGATTACTAAGAAGAAACAGACCACAGTGAGGATTTTCGAACTTCATAGGCGCCTCACCCAAACTTGATGCCAGATGGATGATGCATCACCACGATGACCTATCGATGCTCATGGTTGCGTCGGCTGGTGAAGCTGATCGATTTTCAATGAAAACAAGCTATCTTCCATCAGTGCTCTTTGCTTGTTACCCACAAAGATGATATCCTTCATCAGTTCACCTTGGTTGCGTTGGAGACGCAGTCGTCTTTCATGTTATTGCAATTTTATCACACAATTGGCTATGAACCAAATGTTTCCTCGAAGAAGGATCGACATTGGTACTAAGAGCATAAGTTTTGTATTGATTTCTAAGCCTTCTCACAACTTTGTCTCCAGCTCCCCTATAATTTTATTTGTCCAGCTATTAACTTTGATTCGAAAAAATGGTGTGGACTAAAAACCCGGATGGACGTAGTAGCCCTCCATTTTTATTTACTCCGCATATTAGATTTGACTGAAGTCAAACTTTGTAAAGTTTGACCAAGTTTAGGCCGAACACAACAAATCATAATTATTAGTGAGGGCAAACTGTACATACTCTCAAACCTTTCCGATAATTGAAATTAAAATTCTTTATTTGTACACACTCTCACACGTTTCCGATAATTTGGCGCATGTGTGGTTGTTCACTTAAGGGAGGGTAGTGTACCACACGTGAAGGACAGGAAGTGCGACCAGGACGCGTGGATCGTTAGTTCATCGGAAGTACTCCCTCCGTTCCTAAATATTTGTCTTTCAAGTGGTTTGCAATGGACTACCACATACGGATGTATATAGACATTTTTTACAGTGTAGATTCACTCATTTTGCTCCGTATGTAATCATTTGTTGAAATCTCTAGAAAGACAAATATTTAGGAACAGAGGGAGTAGTAGTTTTCTTCACTAGTACGTTAAATAAAGAGTTTCGTTTCGTACTTACACAATTTAAAACGATTGTTACGGAGAGAATAAGAAAACCACTCCACTATATATTAGTCATATACACGAGTACTATATGGAAGCAGCTTCATTGACTTTAGTGCACCTGCCTTTGGGTTTATGACAGGTGGGCCCAAAATGTGGCTGGCCCACCTGTCATACAACCAAAAGCAGGTGCAGTTAAGGCACCGGAGCTCAGTCCGTACTACAGTATATATATAAGCTGGAGCCTCAGCGCTTGTTCGCTAGGGTTTGCACTCTCCACACTCTCGCCGCACTACATATATATATACACGCTGGCGACTCAGCGTTCCTTTGCTAGGGTTTGCTATATTCACAGTCTCTCACCCTCTTCACCAGATCTAAACAAGACTGCATTATAGCCTCTGTCTCTCTCACCCCCTCATAGCTGGCGAAGGAGGCGTCCGGATCCCGTCGCACCGGGAAGGGGAGGAGGTGCAGCGTTCACTCTATCGCCTTCGGCGAGGGAGGCAATCCACTGCCGGCTGCGCTTTTCTCTTTCACCCAGCGCCTGTGCGGGAGGGCCACCAACCCCTTCTTCCTCGCTGCCGTGCGTAGTGTGGGCAGATCCGACCTCCCGTCGCATGCCTTGCCACATGCCGACGACCCTAAGGTATAAGTTTCTTTGAAACCGTCATTGGTGTAGCTGCATGCGGATCTTTTTCGATTCTGTAGTCGAATCTAGGTCTTGGTTCAAAGAGGAAAGAAGGGTGCGGTGGGGTGGAGCATGAATCTAGGATGTGGTTCAATGAGGAAAGGAGGGAGGGAAAGTAGTATAGACTAGCTATCCAGCCGCTTTGTTGGTCGAAAAGGGAAAAAGGGGGTAACCCAATACACACATCTGTAAGGAACCGAACTCTTTGTTGAAAAGGGAAAGAAACTGGGGGGTCGGGTAGTTTGTGCAGGACTAAGATTTGCTGCCCTCACATAGGAAAAAGTTTCAAAGATAACAAATATGGGACCAACGCAGATATGCTGCTTGGCTACATACTCTGCATCACCCATTTATACGTGTGGACGCACATGGTGCTGGCATGTCCCATGTCCCATCCACATGATCGTGCAGTGTGTTTTGAGATGTTGTGCTACTTGTATTGGTACTATTTTAAATAAATGTTGAATTGAAGCTTGTATTGCTCTCTTTTCCCATTAAGTAGGGAATAAAAATGGTACCAACCCAGACATGATGCTTGTTGCTTTGTTACAACAAACTCTGCATCACCCCCTTTATAAGTAGATGGAAGCACATGGTGTTGTTGCGGCCACTTGTCCCTGGAACTGTTTATGCTTTTTCTTAATCTAATGCTGATGGTAAAATTAAGCAATGCTACTCTCAGAATTAACTACTGAACTATTTTAAGAGAATTTCTCTGTTAATATGAATCAATGCAACCATTTTAGAAATGCTACTGTCCTATACTTTGTTTTCCATCAAGATAAGGTAGATGCTTCTTTTTGTGGACACATGTTTCATCCTCCTTTATTGGCAGTAATTGTTTCCTTTTTTGCCTCTGTTAGATCAGGGATATCTATTCAACTTATTGTTATTGCGACATTTTGCTTCGCTTAATTTTGGTGGAACTGCACAAAATGAGACCGGATTTCCATATATGTGTTGAGATCTCTTTTAGATCTTCCTCAGGAGTTGTTTCAAATCTTGGTCTTGAAAGGTCAGTACCTACTTTCCTCAGAATTAACTACTGAATCTTAGTTCAAAAGTGCAACACTTGTTAGGGATCGGCGGGAGTACCATTTCTGTTAGGGATCGGCCGGAGTACATGTTTAAGAAATGTATTGTTCAGATAATGTCTCTGTTATTATATATTAGTTACAGTGTTTTACAAATGGTACTATCCTGCTTTGTAGATCTTTCTACATGTTTAACCAAGGTATTGTTAAGATAATGTCTCTGTTAAAATGAATCAGTCGCATTGTTTTAGGAATGATACTTTTCTACTTTGTCGTTCTTTATACATGTTGAAACAAGGCATTGTTAAGATAATGTCTCAGTTAATATGAATGAATCACACTGATTGAGAATTGCTACTCTCCTGCTTTGTTGCCCATTAAGATAAGGTAGATCAGCAGATGTTTTTCTTCTGGGACTACAAGTCATCAACCGTTATTTCTCAGTAATTGTTTCCCTTATACCTATTGTTGCTTACAGGGATATCAAAATTAAAGCTCGATTTTATTCCGACTTTGATTTTAGTTGAACTGCACAAAAGGAGCCAATGTGTCTAAGGCAAACTGCTGCATTAGTGGGTCCAGTTGGTCTTACCACTTTGCAGAAAGAAGCAGTCACCGTTTGCGCTACATTACACAAGGAATGATCGAGAAGCTTTACAGAGTATTAGTAGACGCTGGTGACATGACTAGTCTGCAGAGAGCATAGGAAGCACTGGGCAAAAAGTGCCCAAACAAGTATAGGAAGCCAGGACAGGACTCCAAATCTGTCAATGTCATTCTAAGCAACAATGATGGGGCATCTGGGTATGGTAATCTGTTTACCGTTCTTTCAGTTTGTTAGTTCACCGATTGGTGGGTT
The DNA here is from genome assembly GCF_018294505.1 of Triticum aestivum. Lineage (NCBI taxonomy): Eukaryota > Viridiplantae > Streptophyta > Magnoliopsida > Poales > Poaceae > Triticum > Triticum aestivum. The sequence goes on from NC_057805.1 coordinate 327,174,773, forward strand.
GATACTAGGGCCAATATTCATGTGTGTGCTGCTGTGTCTTTGTTTTCTTGCAGCATATAAATACGATATCCACAGGGATGCTCAACTTGATTTTAGTGGAACTGCACAAAATGTCCAGATGGTTTGTGTCCTCCATAATACTTCATCATGCACAATACATCGAATGGTTCTCTAATCATCCGTCGTCACCTTGAGCCACCGGACTATCAGATGACAAACTGATGACAAACGCTGCCCGTTCCACAATCATAGGCATTACATATTTTGAATGGGAAAATCTTGTCAAAGTTGACATTTGTTTAATATATTGGAATTGGAAAACCTTGTCTATTTTTGCGCATTGATGTTAGCCAAAAGACATGCATTTGATATTTTTCAGTGGGACGCCCTTTGCTGTGAGCAACGTCGATCATTTTTTCCTATAGTTCAGAAATAAATATTTACTCTGCTGAGATGCATAGTCACATGAATGTTGACTTATGTAAGATATTTTAAGAGTTTGTTCTGAATATTGTCTATGTAATGCCAGGCCTTGTGTTTGATTGCAAAGTTGAGCTTGGAATGTTGTGGCATGCGGCATCACGAGCTGTTCACCGTGCCTCCTGAGAATAATGCTTCGTATTGTTTTGCATGTCGATCTAATGCCAGTGATTTGCTTGTTAGGAAGATCATCCTCTTCTGTTGTTTCCGTGCTTAAGAAGTTCATCGTCTTATGTTTCATTCATAGCCTATACGACAAGTCGGGTAGGTTAGACGTGAAACCATATGATCTTCCGACCAACTCATCATCTTAGGCCGTGATTGGATCATCGTTTTCCAACCAAAACCGCTTGTAAAACTGACGCTTGTAAATAAAAGCAGATGGTCTCGGGAGAAGTGCTTGGTTGGTCGATTTCGACTACTAAAATATACACTGGTCTCTCAATTTACACGTGTAACCCGCCGGTTTTACTTACAGACCTCGGGCCCTCGGTTTCATTACGCCTGTATTTTACGCGTTGTTTCCGATGACGAGTACATTACACTTGTATCTTAATACATGTGTGAAATAAACCAGAGCTCCCAAGCGCGGCCTTACCGTTTCATGCCGTCTCAGTCTCTCGAAGGTGATCATAGGTGTCCGATGATCCTGGCTTCCTGATGAGCAGCGGGCGCTGTATCAGACCATCTGTAGGGCCCGCGAGGCCCTCTCCGTCGTCCTTCGAGTTGTTGCGCTCGCCGTGGCGCCAAGCATTGTTAACATGGTCAATGAACATGAGGATTCAGGAGATGACTTTATTTTGACTGGATGACAGTAGGGACCCACTAGGGCCATAGCCGTACGCACGCAAGTGCCTCCTTATTATGTACAACTATTTTTTTTCCTCCTGGTTTCCTGACATCACGGTCCCACACCATTGTCAACCTATGTAGTCAATATAAATGAGAGAATTGCCCAATGTGCGGCCGACAGTTGGGACCAAGCAGCTCGAGCAGTATTTGTGTTTTTGAGGCGTGAGCACTGTAGAGTTTTTCTTGGCGATGTTTTCGTTGTTGTTCAGAGGAGAGCAGGGTATAACTGGGCAGGCTGTGGCCCATCTAGCCCAGGACAGATATCTAGCCCAGATAATAATTTTTTTCAAGATGAAAATGGCTAGCCCAACTATATGTTTTTTTGAGGAATACCCAGGCAAGGTCAACTTGTTATTCTCCACCCCGCTGGGCTGCAAATCTTTCCTAGGAGGGATGCATTAGGCTTAACAGGAAAATGGGATTTAAATAATAATAAATGGGATGTAATTATAAAAACTGGGCAGTAACTATAAAAAAATGCACCAAACACGAAATTAGTTTATAAAATATTATTTATGGATTTTGAAAATCTTAATTTTTAATTGTTGCGCGCCCAATGTTTCGTTAGATTTTTACGTAATACAAATTTATATTTAATCTGACTAGAAATTTCGGGATAAAAATATTTCGGATCCCATCAAAATGTGGGAAATTTTATTGAATTCTGTCTCGAACGGTTGGTTGAAATTATTAATCGTTGTCCTAGCTAGAAAATGGGCTGTACTTTAACAAACTGTAAATGGGCTGTAGTAAATTCCATTAGAATTCAAAAATGGGCTGTACATTCTTACAAATCGCAAATGGGCAATAAGTTCTCTGCCACACACTTGTGGGCCTACTAAGTTGATGCATCCCCTAAAAAAAGAAGTTGACGCGTATGCAAGGCTTTGTCAACTTATTATAGTCAACACACGGTTCTAGCAGCAGTGGCCGTTGGATGTCCATCCAACGGATGCCGTGCTTCTTCTTCAATCTCGGATATTCTAGCTTCACCTGCCCAAGAAATGATTCCTCCCCCTGACATCTGGGGCGCACCGTTTCGGAAGCTGACCTGTGGGCCTACTAAGTTGACGCGTACAAAGGGCTTTGTCAACTTAGTCAATATGAACGATTCTAGATGCAGTGACCGTACGATGTCCATCCAACGGCCGTAGTGCTTCTTCAACCTCTGGTCTTCTTGCTCCAGCCGCCCAAAGCAGCGCCAGTCGTGTCGCCTGCTCCTGCCTCCCGTGGCCGGCTGTGCTGCCGTGGAGGCCTCACCGCCCCTACTTCTCCCACCGCTGGCCAGGCCATCCCTCCACTCACCCACACCCCCTATTATTCTGCGGCGACGGCAGCCTCACACCGCAGCCGAACCAGTGAACCCTCGTACTCCTCTCCGCGCGGGCTTCCACTGCCGCGTATTCCCCGGCTCCACGTCGTCCCCTTCCTAGGCCTCGCCGTCGTCCACCGCCCTGGTGCTCTCGGCGCGGCGTGGTTAAGGAACGGCTTCCATCGAACGTGGACTGTACGTGGAGAGGCTGATAGCTGGGTCCACGGCCATAGCAAGGAAGTGCCTCCTTATTACGCGCAAAATAATTATTCCTCCACCTGACTGCTGGGACCCACCAGACGGGCCACCGTATTTCGCGAAAAAAACATTCCCCCCGCTGTCAGCTCGGACCCACCGGAAGTGCCTCCTTATTACGCACAAAAAAATTAATACTCCCCTTGCTAGTTGGGACCCACCTTGGTGGGAGGCTGACTTGTGGGCCTACTAAGTTGACGGGGATGGAGTGCTTTGTCAACTTAGTCAATATGAACGATTCTAGCTCCAGTGACCGTACGATGTCCATCCAACGGCCGTAGTGCTTCTTCAACCTCTAGTCTTCTTGGTCCAGCCACCCAAAGCAGCGCCGGTCGTGCCGCATGCTCCTGCGTCCCGTGGCCGGCTGTGCTGCCGCGGAGGCCTCATCACCCCTACTATTCCCACCACTGGCCAGGCCCTGCGACGACGGCAGCCTCACACCGCAGCCGAACCAGTGAACCCTCGTACTCCTCTTCGCGCGGGCTTCCACTGCCGCGTCTTCCCCGGCTCCGCGTCGTCCCCTTCCTAGGCCTCGCCGTCGTCGCCGCCCTGGTGCTCTCGGCGTGGCGTGGTCAACGTGGTCAAGGAACGACTTCCATCGGAAGAGTAATGTACATGGAGAGGCTGTCAGCTGGGTCCACGGCGACCGCAAGGAAGTGCCTCCTTATTATGCGCAAAATAATTATTCCTCCACCTGATAGCAGGGACCCACCGGACGAGCAACTGTATTTTGCGAAAAAAACGTTTCCCCCCTGACTGCTGGGACCTACCAGCTACATCTTCGCACGCAAGGAGGTGCGTCCGGGCAAAAAAAAATGATTCGCCCCCTGACTGCTGGGACCCATTAGCTACATCTTCGCATGCAAGGAAGTGCCTGACAGTCGTGACCCACCTGGTCGAAGCGTACGTAGCGTTGTCATTCTGGTCGCGAACGTGTATGTACATACTGGTCGATGTAGAGGCGCGCACGTCTCGTAGTAGAGGCGCGCACATAGCATGTACACGTACGTACAGCAGCCAGTGTGCAAGAAAGAAAATACGACCACGTACGTACATACGGGCAGGGTCTCGAACGCCTACTCGCGCATACGTACGA